>NC_071393.1:94738017-94972509 GCF_022682495.2 Desmodus rotundus
CCTCTCCAACCTTTGATATTCTTTATCTTTTCCACTTCAGCCAGTCTAATGGGTATGTGGAGTAATATATCATAGTGATTTTAATTTTACCTATTATTTTTGTCTGTATTTTCTATATATTGTCTGAAATGAATGTGTAGTATAAACCAATAATCCCTTATCCAAAATGTTTGAGTTCAGAAGTGTTTGGAGCACTGGCTGGTGTTGCTCAGTGGGTTGGGCATCGTCCTACAAACTGAAAAGTTGCCAGTTTGATTTCTGGTAGGGGCACATGCCCAGGTTCCAGGCCAGGTCCCCAGATGGGGGCATGCAAGGGGAAAATGATTGATGTTTCTTTCCCTTTCTCTCTCCCTCCCTTCCCCTCTCTCTAGAAATAAATAAAATCTTAAAAAAAAAAAAAAAAAAAAGAAAGAAAGAACTGGCTGGAACTCAGAATTTGGGGGATTTTTCATGTATTATGTATCTACCATGTAATTATATATATAATTATTATGTAACATCACCATATAATTACGTAACATCTCCAGCAGGGTAATCAAATACCCTGTAATCTAATACACCAATATTCCTGCAGCAAATATGTAAATAGGTGCATTAAGTAGGATTAAGATTATAAATATCCTCAGGTCAGGTTAGGTCAGGTTTTGCTACTAAGTAAGTTTTAGCACCAAACTAATGAAAACTAATCTGAGTTTTTAAGGCTTTTTAAATCTTGGAATTAATGATATAGCCAAAACCAGTGCTCAGTTTTCTTGGATCTTTCTACTACCCCAAAGTCATACCCCCAAAACTGTTTTGTATTTTGTTCTCCTTTATATATGAAAGTACCACTCATTTGTATTTTCCTATTACTTATTTCAGATCTTAATTACTAAGAGTTATTTATTAAATGAATAAATGGTATCATCCTGTTCTCTCAGTGAGATGCATCATTGACAGCAGAGGGTGGTGGGAATGTGACTTTGAAGTTGCTCTAACACACTACACAGAGCGCAGACACACACACGCACCATGCTGGCCGACCAAACCCATCTGAGGGCAGACTTTCTTGATAAGCTGTTGTGAATAAGAGGAGTAAGAATGATGATGCTCCCTCTCTACTTACCTTTCTACCTAAACAAACACATAGCACTTCCTATGCTTCAGACAATGTCCTGAACACTTCAAAAATATTACCTCATTAAAACCTCATGAAAACCCTATGGTGACATGTTATTAATTAACCTTTCTTTACAGACACAGAAACAGAGATAGGTTATATAACTTAAAGCCACAGAGCTAAAAAATGGTAGATCTGGGACTTAAATCTGGATAGTGTGGTTGCAGATTGTACTTTTAACTACTATACTAGTCCTGAAAATAATAAATACAGCACATACCTACATGTACACAAGAAAAAATAAACCACTATTAAAGAATTTTGCAGTGTTTCAACGCTGTCTACTCTGAATTCTGCCAATCTTCACAATAATGTTGTGTGGAAAACAATTCCACAGAAGGAAAAAAATAGACTGAAGCATGCCTTAATTCTGTAGTTTCCTGAGGGCCTGAACTGCATTTTATTCAATTCTGCATCCTGTTTCTGCCACATTGCCTGGCACACAGGTACTTAATGTTGTTTTTGTTTGATCGACTGAATAGTTAGAACAGATTTCTTGACTTTTAATTAATCTGTTCTCATCAGGACTTTGCAGCCCCAGGCTCAAGTACAATAACTAGGACATAGTAAGTGCTGAAAGTTTGTTGAAAGCATAAAAAAATTGCAAGGATTTCCAATCTAGATTTACTAACTACCAATATAATCTTTCTATTGCTGTTGGTAGCTGTTCTAATTCCCTGACTCCAAGTGGAGAACCATTAAAACACCAAAAATGTACTTTTTACTTAAAATTTTCTCTACTCCACCCCCTTTTCTCTATCCTATGCTCTAGTTTCAGGTCATAAAACCTAAATAATTACAACAGTCAGACTTGGGTGTCCCTGTCTCTAGTCATGTGCTTCTCAAATATAACTTTCACAAAGTACTCTAAACGATTAATCTACAATATGACTCTGACCACACCACTCCACTGCCAGAACTTTTCAACAGTCCCCCGTAACATAACAAAGACCACGCCCATTTGCCCGAGCTGGAGTCTACCCGTGTCCTGGCTTTTCTCACCTGCCAGTTTTAGCTATCCCCACATTTTGACTCAGACCCTATACTTTAGAATCGTCACACTGCTTCTAACTCCTCACTCACACCGTGGTACCTTCTACATCAAGACCGTTCTCACCCAGTCTCTTCCCTGTGGCTCCTACACAGTCGTTTGAGGTCAGTTTGGGTGTCCGCTCCTCTGGGAGTCCTTTCCCGATCACCACCCCCCACAGTGCTCTCCTAACACCCTGTATTTGCTTATCATCGTTCTGTTTTGCTGCCATTTGTTCATATGGCTTCCTTGAGGGCCAGATCTATGTCTTACTCAATTCTGCATCATTAGTTCCTGCTGCGATGTCTGGCACACAGGAGCTTAATGTATTTTGGTTGAGTGACTAATAGGACAGGGTTTTGGACTCCTAATTCAGTGGTCTTTCTATCAATTGTTCAGGAAAAGGCTTCTTCTACAATAGTGATTATTCTAACGAAGAAAATGTTTACTGTCAATACATTATTATATTCTTAAATAACTTATTAAGGAAGATGCCTAATAAATCAACTTTGTGAACGTTAAGCAAAAGTTGGACAAATAAATTTTCAGAGTGACCATTCTTCCTTATGGAGTTCATCTTTAAGCTGTTTCACATGTTCAAAGAAAAAGCAAAACATTATTTCCCATCTTTCATTTGTATAGAAGCTTGAGAGGAAAACGTCTACATCTTTTCTGTGCTTTGAGCAGTGCTTAGGACTATTATAGTTACCTCCGTAAACATTAAGTATTCCCACAGTACACAGAGTTCTACAAAAGTTCTGTTTTTCCTATTATGACAAAATAACTAAGTAGGCGCTCCAAAAAGGGCAGATAAATTTTCAGGTAGTTCTTACAGCATTAGTTTCTTCCTGTTTAAAATTCTACTTTAATGAGAACAGACTGGGGAACTTCTGCAGTCTCACTCGGCTAAGAGAATCATCACGCCAGGGTCGCTGTCTGGGAGCGAACGTTAAAGCAGGGCTGCACCACGTGGGTAATGCGTACCACTTACCATCTGCGCTGTCTCCTGTTTTAATTTTAGAGATTCGAATGTAAAGACTATCCACTTTGCCTCATTTTCAAAATGTAAGCAAAAGCAAGTTACATTTTAAAACTACTTTTCAGAGACGTGGGCTTCAAGAGCTGTCATTACCGTTGTGCACGTAGGTGAGCCTTCTTTCTTCCCTGGTTACGATGTTGGAGATCCAAATGTCGTTGCTATGTACAAAAGCAATCCAGTCCGGGTCCGCCGGGCATAATTTTGGATCCATCCTAATGTTGGGACAACTAGTCTCCACTAAATTGGGCCGTAAGGGCTGTTGCTAGAAAAGTAAGCATGTTAAGGCAAGAATCAGCTCAATACATACATACTCATTTGCCAGTACTCTCCCCAGAAAACAGTAATTCCAAGTAAAATGTCAACTATGATAACTGCACCCCAGAAGAAATATTTTCATAGACCTTAACTTATAAGGAAGGACTTTTTTAAAAAAAATATGAATTAGAAAGCTACGCATAACAGGAGAGGAAATAAAGATGATATAACATCACTTCATAAATTCTGTTGCCCAAACCTATTTAATAGAATAGTTATTATTTATGAAATACTTTTATTAAACACTTATTTTATTTATTAAACATTTCAAATTAATTTTACCACTATAAAATAGTTGGCTCATAAAAATCTCATGAAACCCAGAATCATCACAGTTCTATAAAAAGAATAGTTCTAGTAGCACATAAAAAATTGCCTGGAACAAAACCAAACATTTAAACCATTTATTAGGATGAATTAAGTTTTTAAGGATATCAAAAATGGACTGCCTTGTGACAATATCCTCCAAGACCTCCCTCAGCACTCGGAAAGTGGGCATCGACGCCCTTCACTGTAACTTCTTACACAGCAAGTGTTTTTAACATTTAAAAACTGTACATTAGTGTCACTGGAAAAATGAACTTTTAAAATCGGAAATTAACACCCAAATTTCTTGTTTTCTTTACTACTAAATTTCTTAGTTGATTGGTAAACAGAGTATTTTGGTTTGTTTAATTAACTTTCTGATTTGGGTGCAAATAACCTTTAGGACCCCAAAAATATATTTAATGAGTAATTGCCAACTTACAGTAAACCCCTGTGGCCCTCCATCTTTGACGTGATATATTCCACTACCAGCTTGAAAGAGGAATGTTCCACTTCCTTGGTGATAATCATAAGAAGCAATTCCAACTGTTCCAATGCGTTTTCTTTCTCTTAATAGCTCTTCTTCTCGAGAATACATTCCATAATCCAGTGTTGCCTAAGGCAAAAGAGAAATCACCTGTTTCAGTCTTCTGAAAACTTGATTTTGCTTTTAGCACTGAAATTCTAGCATCTCCAATTTTATTAAGTCTACATTTTCAGGGACCCCAAAATTCACTAGCAACTTTAAGTAGATTAATTTGAGGAAGTCTGCTGAAAGATATCTTGGTAAAGGGTCTCTAGATGATTGTTATATACATTTGAGAACAAGAACTGCATCTCATCACCTTGGCTTGGCATTCAAGATCTTCCACATTACTGAAATGTTACTTAGCAGTTTTACATGTGGTTAAGAGCTTTGAATCTAGGCTCTGACCCTCACTAGAAGTCTGACTTGGAGAGCAAGTAGCTTAATTTCTTCAAAAAGGGCACATACAAGAAATCAACCAATGAATGGATAAATAAGTACAACAACAAATCAATGTTTCTCTCTCTCAAAAAAAAAAAAGAAAAAAAAAAAGAAAAAAAAAAGAGGTCTAGATAAGCTTCTTGGCAGGAATGTACCACTCTGAAATTAAGTAACACGCTGAAAGTAAACAGTGTTTTCAAAGGTGGCAAATACAGATGTGCACCTGAAATAATGTTAGGTGAGATTAGAAAAGGGACTACCTTGGAATCCTGGTAAAAGCTCCCCTAGTTTCTTGTATTGATTGTACCACTTTTTTAATGTATTTTTTAAAATTTTACAGTTATTTACTTTTAGACAGAGGGGAAGGGGGGGAAAGAGAGGGAGAGAAACATCAATGTGTGGTTACACTCATGTGTCCCCCAGTGGGGACCTGGCCCACAACCCAAGGCATGTGCCCTGACTGGGAATCGAACCGGAGACTTTTTGGTTCTCAGGCCAGAACTCAATCCACTGAGCGACACCAGCCAGGGCCATTGTACCACTTTTTAAGAAGATATCTTTTTTTGAATCCTCACTTGAGGATATGTTTATTGATTTTAGAGGGAAGGAAAAGGGAGGAGGGGGGAGAGAAAGAATAAATGTGAGAGAGAAGCATCAATTAGTTGCCTCCTGTATGCACCCTGACCAGATATCAATCCTGCAACCTAACTATGTGCCCTGACCAGGAATCAACCTTGGGACCTTTTGGTTTATAGGTCAACGCTCCAACCAACTGAGCCACACCGGCCAGGTCTCTTGTTGTAACTAATTTATAAATTAAACTTTATCAGAGGTATACATAAACTGTATTACATGTATAGGAAAACATATAGTATATATAGGGCTCAGTACTATCTGTGGTTTTAGGCATCCACTGGGGGTCTTAGAACGTATCCCCAACAAATAAGTTGGGGGTGGGGACTACTGTACAGCCATACAATGGAATATTAGTCAGCCATAAAAATAAATGAAGTATTGCTATTTGCGGCAGAGTGGATGAACCCAGGAAATAGTGTTACGTGAAACCACTCATGAAGGCCCACAATAGTATAGGCAAATCTATAATGACTCAAAGATTAGTGTTGCTCAGGCCTGGGGTAGGTAGTGGGGGGAGATGGGGAGTGCCTGCTAATGGGATTGCCCTATCATCTGGGGATGACGACATGTTCTAAAATTAGATTTGATGAGGGCTGCATAACTCTGTGAATACACTAAAAACCATTGAACTGTGTATACTTTAAGTGAATTGCGTAGTATGTGAATTGTATCTCAATAAAGCCGGTTAAAAAAATAGAAGGATGCAAAAGCATACTCCCTGTTAACATTAATCAAAAGAAAACTGGAATGGCTGTTTAAATATTAAAGTAAATTTCACAGTGAAGAATACTGCTAGAAACAAAGAAGGTCATTTCCTAACGATAAAGGATTCAATCTATCAGGAGGACACAATAATCCTATCCACTTACGCACCTAATAAGTTTCAAAAGAATAAAGCATAAACTAATGGAACCACAAGGAAAAATGGTCAAATCTACAATTATGGTTGGAGATTTCAACATTCTCTTTCAATAACTAATAGAACAAACAGGAAATCAATAAGGACATAGAAGACTCAAACAATATAATAAACCAATTTGATCTAATGATCATTTATAGACCCAACAATAGCAGAATATGCATTCTTTTCAAGTAAACACAGACCATTTACCAAGATGAACCATATTCTGGGCCATAAAACAAGACTCAATACTTTGCAAAAGATTCATGTAATCAAAATATGTTCTCTGATTCACATCTACTTCAAATATAAAAGCCCATTTGAATTTTTGCCTCTAAATAAATGCTAAAAACATATACCAAATCACAGGAATAACAATGTCTAATCCTACCTGAAAAAGATCCAATAGAGGCTTCCAAGAAAGCATCAAGACTGCTGCTTTGTTGATGGTTTTGGGAATTTCAGAATAAAACAGTGTATTTTCTCTGTTCTCACCAGACATAGCTATAAGAGAAAATAAACTTTTTTAAAATCATTTTTAAAAATAGTGATCTACTGCAATCATAGTAGTAAGTACCAAATGTCTTCTATATCTGCAAATTTTTGTTCTCTGTGGGATCTATAATAAACATTAACAAGTAAGAGATGCACATGCCATATGCCATGGGAATTTGCTGCAATAAAAGTCGGACTTCACAGAAAAACACTCATGTTTCATTCTGATATTCAGATCTTAGTCCCTCTCAAAACAAATATAAAAGTATATAAGGTGATGTATGGACAAGTATCATTTTATTTTTTTGAAAATTGTTAGTCTCCTACAAGTTGGCAAAAGATTCATGAGATTCCAAATAAGCATGCTTTGTAACAACTTCAGGTGACTAAATTTCTTCTTTTTCTGGGCAATTAAAGTACTTATTTAGAAATATATATAGGTCTAACTAAATTCTAGTTTTTCTTCATTACAAATGTAATCACTAGTAAGTTTCAAATGAAAGTGTACTATTAAAACAACACAACTGCTCTCTGACTTGCTAAAATCTCTCCGTCTTCAGTTGGGGAAGGGTGAAGGAATGAGGTCTGTATCAAGTAGAAGCCAAGTCTGTCGTTCCCAATGACTGAATGGGAAGATCACAGCAGTGGACAACGACCTATCTACAAAAGAGAAGAAACACTGACGCACTTTGGTTTTGAAGATGTGAACCAAAGACAACTCAAAGTAAAAAGAAGCCCTTGAACCCTAAATGGCATTAGAAAGGTATCACCTCCAAAAAGCTAGGAGAGTGTGAAGGAAGGAGGAAATAAATCTCATAGTCAGAGCAAGAAACTTGGGTGGAACAGAGTCTGAGCCTAGTGTTTTCAGTAAAGGCAGAGAAGATGGTCTGTGGAAGGAAGGGCATGGGAACTTCCACATGTCCCTTGCAAAGGTTGGAGATGAACCCTGAAATATCCCTATCTTCCTTTTCCCTTATTTTCCTAAACTTTTCTTAAACTCTCCTTAGTTTGTGTTGCCTTTTGGAGTAAAAAGTTAAATGCCAGCTGACTTTACTGCAGCACATGCGTTTGCTGTACATCTATGTTGTATAGTCCAGAGTTACTTCGTTACAGAATTCTTAAGGTTGCAGTCACCTATCTACACCATTTATAATTTTACTACAACAAATGTGATCATATCCTCCTGAAGCCCTCTCCTTCTAAGAGTCTTCAGCCCTCAAATAAGAAAAAAATTTGTCCTCAGCTATCCTCAAATGAGAGACACTTCCCATGACCATTTCAGCTGCCCCTCTTGAAACTTCTCTTTATTCTATCATGTCTTGGCTTCATCCACGACCAATGCAGATTCCCAAGTCATGGGTGTCATGGGTGGGGAATCACTTCTGAAGTTACACAAATGTCTAACCACTATGCTGTATACCTCAAACTAATATAATATTGAATGTCAACTATAACTTCAAAATTCTTTAAAATTTCCAAGGCATTCTATGTACATACACGCCATCTGTGTAAGTGCAAAATGGGCTTTCCCCACTGTTTATTTTATGATAATACATGAATTATTAATTGTTTGAAGCATATTAAAAAAATTAAAAACAATGGATTTATGTTGAGAAAAAAATTTAATTCAAATGGATAGAAAAGGCATACAACTTTTTGAAAAGCTCAACATTCTAAAGACTGTCATTTCCCCCTAATTTTATCTATAAATATAATGTAATCTTAAACGGTATAAACAGAATTTGGGAGAAGGTGCTCCATAAGCTAATTTTAAGTTCTCACAGAAAAACAAGCAAACAAAAAGAGTAAAAAGAAGTATGAAAAAGAGTGAAGAAAAGTGACTAGAGCTACCGAACAGTAAAACACACAGAGCGATGATAATCACAGCTGCAGCACGGTATTGGCACGACAGACGAATGGAACAAAATACAATGTCCAAACTATATCAAGATTTCTTGCCCTGGCTGGCGTGGCTCAGTGGACAGGGTGACGGCCTGCGAAGTGAAAGGTCAACGGTCCGATTCCCAACTGGCGCGCGTACCTGGGTTTTGGGCCAGGCCCCCAGATGGGGAGTGCAAGAGCAACCGATCAATGAAGCTCTTGAACATAAGATGTTTCTCTCCCTCTTTCTCCCCCTTTCCCCTCTCTCTAAAATAAAATCTTAGAAAATAAATACATAAAGATTTCTTTAAAAAATATATAATGTTGGAGTTTGGAAAACCTCTCTAGATGATGCAAAACTACATAAAAATAAAAATTTAACTCCAAAAAAAATCAAGAGTCTCTACATGGCAAAAGACAAATTAAACCTCAAAGGAAAATACCAGAACGGATTAATTACCTCATCATACCAAAAAATCCTCTAAGTCAATAAGAAAAATACCACAACACAGTAAGAAACAGAGAGTGATTATAAATGGGTCACAGAAGAAAGAAATACAAATATCTTAAATATGTGAAAAGATGCTTGACCTCACTCATAAGAGAATACAATTTCATACTGCAAGGGGACACGGGGATGGTGGCTGTAGTTCATAATACTGTAGTGCACATTTGCCAGTTGCTAAGAGTAGATCTTAAAAGTTCTCATCACAAGCAAAGTTTTTTTGTTAACTATGTAAGAGACTGATGTTAACTACACTTACTGTGGTGATCATTTTGCAAGACGCACAAATACTGAACCATTATGTTGTACACCGGAAACCTGTATGTTATGTTACTTATACCTCAATTTAAAAAATAATAATTTAAAAAACCTATACTGAGACTGTTGTTCACTAAACAGATTGAAAAAGGGAAAAAATTTTGATTACTCACTGTTGATACAGGTGTGGAGAAATAGATACCTGGATACAACACTGATAGGATTATAAACTCTATAACCTCACTGGAGGGGCAATTCGGCAATATCAATACAAATTCAGAATATATGCACTTTTGTCCCAGCAGTTCCACTCTTTGGAATTAGTTCTATAAGTAAATTCACACATATACAAAATGATCTAATACTGTGAGGTTCACTACCTCATTTTTTTTTTAAGAGAGGGGATGGGAGGGAGAGAGAGGGAGAGAAACCCTGATGTGAGAGACACATACCCATCGGCCATCCCTCGCATGCGCCAATCGGGGACTGAACCCACAACCGAGGCCATGTGTCCCAACCAGAAATTGAGCCCACGACCTTTGGTTCACAAGATGATGCTCCAACCGTGCCTGGCCTGCACTCTACTTCATCTTTTGTAAGAGCAAAACAGAAAAACCTAAATGCCCATTGTTAGAGGTCTGGTTAAGTAAAATATGGCATCATTATATAATGGAACACTCTGGAGTTGTTTAAAAGAAAAAAAAGAATGAAACTATAATTACCAATATGGATTCCTCCAGAGAATATCTGTTAAAATACACACACACACACACACACACACACACGAGAAAGAGAAGGAAACCTATTTAAAAATTTAACAAAAAATTTAATCAGTGGTATGACATATTTACTTTAGATATACTTTAAATCTGGACTGAATGGACTCTGGAAGAAGAGACCAAAATCAGTCATGGTTTAAAAAAATGAAAGCAGTAGCTGTTAAAAGTGGGAATAAACTAATGGTATCAGAGTTTGTGTTCTTAATCTGACCACTGCTAAGGAGAAGCATTTTGAACTAGATTTAGGAAGGTAATTTCTGGCATCTTTAACTTTGACACTGAAAATAAGATCATGATCAACCCATGATTTGTTACCTGAAAGTAAAATAAAGTTAATGGGACAAACCACAATTAAAACAGCACCAAAACTGAAGTTCTTCAAAGCAGCCTTTTTCCTTTAATGGTGCCATCACTGATGCATTTTTTATTCACCAATTGTATGTAGCTTCTAAGTTTGAATTAATAAAGCATTTCCGCTCAGAAACTGACTTCATACTCACCAAGGTAATAGATCCTGTCTGAATGAGGCCCATCTGGATCATTCCTCTTCACAAACATAAAATCATGTGGTGCCTTAGCCATCATGTAGCCATGGTATTTTCTGGTATCAGCAAGCAGCTTTTTAAGTTGACTCCAGGAATATCGCTCAACATAAAACGGCTCCAATTTAGGCCGATCCCCTGATTCGATATTCTCCTCACACTCTGCAGTTTCAAAGATCTCAACACCCAGTTGTTCTGTTTCCATAGCTGCTGCCATGTTGCATTTTCCTAGAAAAACAAAACACATGGAGCTGTTCTCAGGCCTGCCTTCCCTTAGATTAAGCAGAAGGACAGCGTGACAGGGACCCCCGCCCCGTCAGAATGAATGCAATGGGAAGAGTCTTTGGGGTTGCAGTTTGGAAACTTTCAAATGTCATCCTGAACAGCCACAGGTCCGCTGAGATGCGTTTTACCGGCTGACACCAAGCCTGCTGACCCCTAGCTGACTTGGTACGGACTGAGTGAGATTCACTTGTAAGGGCTATCAGCATACTCACAAGCGTTGAGGCTTTCAGAAGCTCTACCAGTTTTTTGTACCTGTTCCCTCAAAAAGAGGCAAGGAAAAAATGCTTTTCAGCACAGTTGCAATGAAACCTAGGAAGAAAAGCAACAGCTCCCCTTTCAGTTTAAAAATGAGATTAAAAAAAAAAATTGAGGTCATGTCTATTTCACAGTGACTATAAATCCCTTTGGGAACCTTTCTAAAAGGCTCTCTTTAGGTGTCTCTTGCCAAAATTCCTTTTTTCTTTCCCACACTGGAAGGAAACAGGCCATATGCCAGTTGGCTGTTAAGCTCTATCCAAGAGCATGTCAACAGTGAGGCTAAATGTGCCAAGGGAGTTAAGTGCTTCTGCACTTTGAGAAGTGACACATGTAATAAATGTGGACTTCTTCAGCTAAGAAAAATAATCATGACCAATCAGAAAAGTGATAAAATTGTCACAACCAACATGCTTTTAGTAATTTTCCTAGGGCATTACCCAAGATAACATAAGTACTGTTTCCTTTTAGTTGGAACTCCAAGCAACAAAAGAACAAAAGATTTAACTGGCTGGTAAGTTTTTCTTTGTCTTCTGCTCTTTCCTAGACATCACTATCTTATGATCACTTGTGGGACTCTAAGAAATTTATGTATATTACAGATTATACAAGTGTTACTCTCCCGATTAAATGAGAGGAAAAAACTGTTCCTATCTTTAAGTGGCTTTAATAGTTGAAGTAGTTGATGTTCAGAGACTTCTGGCCAAGATGGAGACATAGGTAGATATGCTTTGCTTCCTTACACAACCAAAAGAAGGATAACAACCCAGGGTTCCAGCACGGGAAACTAAAGCCTCAAAACCACTGGCTGTAAAAATCAGTGGGGGTTGCAGCAGCAGGAGAAATTCCCAGTCTCACAGGAGAGTCCATTGGAGAGGCCCATAGGATGCTAGAACATACACAAGTCCACCCACCCAGGAATCAGCACCTGAATGGGCACAATCCACTTGTGGGAAGCAAGGGAAGTGACTGAGAGCGGGGCGAGAGCCAAGCAAGTGGCATTGTTCCCTCTCTGACCCCTGCCCAAGTTACAGCACCACGATACAGCGAAGTGTCTCACACTGTCCTGACAAATACCTAAGGCTTTGCCCCTTACAACAGGTGCACCAAGACAAAGAAATATGGCCCAAATGAAAGAACAGATCAAAGCTCCAGAAAAAGAATTAAGTGGCGAGGAGACAGCCAACCTATCAAATGCAGAGTTCGAAACACTGGTAATCAGGATGCTCACAGAGATGGCTGAGTACGGTCGCAAAAGAGAGGAAAAAGTGAAAGCTATGCAAAGTGAAATAAAGAAAAATATACAGGGAACCAAGAGTGAAGGGAAGGAAATCAGGAGTCAAATCAACTATTTGGAGCAGAATGAAGAAATAAACGTTCGACCAAAACAGAATAATGAAATAAGAATTCAAAAAAATGAGGAGAGGCTTAGGAACCTCTGGGACAACTTAAAACATTCCAACATCTGAATCATAGGGGTACCAGAAGGAGAAGAGGAAGAACAAGAAATTGAAAGCTTATTTGAACAAATAATGAAGGAAAATTTCCCCAGTGGTGAAGGAACCAGGCATGCAAGTCCAGGAAGCTCAGAGTCCCAAAGAAGTTGGATCCAAGGAGAAACACACCGAGACACATCATAATCACATTACCCAAGATTAAAGAGAAGGGAGAGAATCTTAAAAGCAGCAAGAGAAAAGGAGACAGTTCCCTACAAAGGAGTTCCCATAAGACCATCAGCTGATTTCTCAAAAGAAAACTTGCAGGCAAGAAGGGGCTGGGAAGTATTCCAAATCATGAAAGGCAAGGACCTGCATCCAAGATTACTCTACCCAGCAAAGCTATCATTTAGAATGGAAGGGCAGGGAAAGTGGTTCCCAGATAAGGTCAAGTTCAAGGAGTTCCTCATCACCAA
Source organism: Desmodus rotundus (assembly GCF_022682495.2). NCBI lineage: Eukaryota > Metazoa > Chordata > Mammalia > Chiroptera > Phyllostomidae > Desmodus > Desmodus rotundus. The sequence goes on from NC_071393.1 coordinate 94,751,283, forward strand.
GCCCTATTATATGAAATGTTAAAGGGAGTTCCCTAAGAAAAAGAAGATCAAAACTATGAACAGTAAATGACAACAAACTCAACAACTATCAATAACTGAATCTAAAAACAAAAACAAAACCAGAAACAATGTTTTTAGCAAAACAACTAGAGCAGGAACAGAAACACAAAAATGGAGATCACATGGATCACAGCAGGGAGCAAGAAGGGGAGTATGGGGGCAAAGGTACAGGGAATAAGAAGCATAAATGGTAGGTACAAAATAGACAGGGGGAGGTTAAGAAGAGTATGGGAAATAGAGAAGCCAAAGACATGTACGACCCATGGACATGAACTAAGGTGGGGGAATGCTGGTGAGAGGGGGGGTGGAGGGGAATAATGGGGAGAAACAATGGGGTAACTCTAATAGCATGATCAATAAAATATATTAAAAAAAAAAAAGAATGCATTATGGTAGGGGTCCCTAACCTCCCTCCTCCCTGCCGGTGACACCACTCTAATTACCACCTAAGCTCCACCTCCTGTCTTCCCTCCACCCCACCACAGATGGTGGAAAAATTGTCTTCCATGAAAGTGGTTTCTGGTGCCAAAAAGTCTGGCAATGCAAATGAACTAAATGGTGTAGCCATTTATTTCATTTAACACTGTGTTTTTTTTATGTTGCAGCAAACTGTACTACCACTTGCAATGTAATAATAGCAAAAGTATCCAGAAACGCCATCGTAGAGTTATATAAGGTATAAAACGTGTAACATTATTACAACTTTACATATATTACAACTGGGCACTTACCACCGATGACTAAAATCCACACAGCTCAGCAGAGAAAACGTCAGTTAGTTAAACTGGTATTCAGCACGTCGATATTAAGTGGCAGTACCTGACAAAGGTGGTTGTTTGCCCACCTAAAAGCTAGTGTAGGCCTACGTTCTATCAAATGGCAGTGCTTTGCAACCAGTGCGCCACAAGAATATTTAAAACATGCTGACCTCTTTTTGCTTAGGTCATCAAAAAATGGCAACAGCCAACACAACAATAGCTGTCCAGTGTGAATAAATAAAAATTATACCTTTTTTTGGTCAGATCGGCAAAAAATAGAATATATTTTTTGGTGTGCTACAGAATTTTAGTAATTAGTTTAGGTGTGCCATGAGATGAAAAAGGCTGAAAATCATTGAAATACGTCAATGTATCTAGCTTTGTGTTTAATGGAATGAGAGAAGCAGCTACAAAAACTGGGCTCATTTTCCTCAATTCCCCCTGTGTTAAATTTGGAACTTCACCTGCAAGCACAGGGCTAGGGAACAGAACAGGCAGCAAAGCGCGCAGACTACTGAAGTCTTCCTGCCCAGCTTCCTGAGTTACCATTCACTTGATTGACACCTCTTCTATATACAATATTGCATTAGCTGGCACTTAAGCAAAATTATTGGTTTTCCTAAATTGTGTAAGGTGCCTGGATTACTTCTCTGTCTTTCTATACACACACACACACACACACTTTATAGTCCAAATGACACTACCACTTCATGCTTTGGTGAATGTATACCCTGCATTTTCTAGGTAATACCAGATATATATTTTTAGTAATTTACACAACTGTGTAACAGTGATTTAATTTCAAGATTTCCATGACATCTACATACAGATACATTCTCAAAAAGGAGACTCAAGTTTTCTTGTCTCAAAATTTAGAACACAGGGTTAGCACATTGGGGTTAGAATACATTGTCAGCACAGCGCCAGCATTTCACTGCTCCATCTACTTCCTCCCTCAAGGACCTTCCCTGGCGCTTACCTGATTGTATTTTCATCTGCTCTGATCTCCTCCACATTCAAAGAGATCTTTTTCAAGTGACTCAACTTCAAGCATAGATCCCTCCACTCATCCTGCTCTCTTCTCACAGGAGTCTTCCTTTTGTTACCATCCAAACCTGTTCACCAAAATGACGACATAAGCTATAAGGCTGCTGATCATTATCAAAATGAATCTGATGTGGCCCAAAAGATTAAATCTTAAAAGTCTCATATAGTATTTAAAGCTGATACAGAAATATTCTATTTAATTATAATGCCTGAATTATTTTGCATATGCATTTTAGATTAAAATTAGAAAATCATTTCAGAAATGTATTGCCCAATTTACTCAAAACAGTATCTTAATACCCAGACATACATTAAAAGTTACAGAAAAGCTTTAAAAACTGTAATAGGCATACTGATAGATGTGAGGTTACTCTCAGCTATTGCAAATCCTCAAAAATGACAGATGATTATCAAAATTAATTCCTATGGTACTGTCCCTGCCTTACATAATACAACTGTCTAATTTTACATAATACACATTGAGCTGGTTGGAGACAGAAATATACAGTCCATAGAACAACCATAGAGAATTGTTGAACAGGCCCTGGCTGAGTAGCTCAGTTGGTTAGAGCACAGTCGTAATAACCAAGGTTGCAGGTTCCATCCGCAGTCAGGGCTGTCAGGGCCCATACAAGAATCAACCAGTGAATGCCTAAATAAGTGGATCAACAAATCAATGTTTCTCTCTCTAAAATCAATAAATATGTTTTAAAGAATTATAGAACAGGCCTACATTCATGTGGAAAGGGAACTAATTGCATTGAATAATTTAAGATTTTCACAAAATAAAGAATGTACTATCCACTTTAAGTGCACTCCACTTATGCTTCTTTCCTTTCCATGTACACTCTGAAAATAAGTGAATTAGGTAGCTTTTTTGGAAAAGCAAACATTCAGATTGTTGAAATTATGGCTTAGCAAAAGAAAAATAAAGGAGGGTCCGTGATTACACCTTTTACTTTATCAGTTTTAATTCTGGGCTCTGCCCAGCCCAAGCTGGTGGTGTCGGAGACGCGTGGGGAGAAGAGCTCGGGGGCCAGTGGAGGGAAAATGGTGAAGTTACGACCGCACCGCAACAACGTCCGATGTCAGGACACCTTCCCACGCACCGTAAGCCCCTCAGAGAAGAGCATACTGGATTGGAAAACAGCTTCAGTCAGGACTCTTGAATTTGGACCCACTGAAACATTGTCTCTTTATTTTTAATCCAAGGGCCAAATCGCCCCTTTAAACACCCCAAGCCTCACTGAAGCTTAGCTTCACTTTTCACTTTTCAGGGTCTCCAGGTAGTGGAGAGGTAATTATCAGAGAGTGGGCAAAGATTTTGAAGGCTATGAATGAGAAATGTCAAGAAGGGGGACTGGGGAAGAAGCCAAACCTTATAAGTCTTATAAGAAAAATGTGTGGCAAGAAAAACTTAGGAAAGTATCCTGCCCCGGGTGGGTGAAATAGAATGCGAGGGGGCTAGTGAGCAGGGAAAGAAGGGAATCGACCCAGAGGGAGGCAGAATAATGAAAAGACGACCGGCTGGGAAACCAGACCGTCTCGGTCCCAATCCGATCTACCAGCCGGGCGTCAGGCAAATCCCTTCGGCCCCGCGGGCTTCCTTTCCGCTTCCTCCGCCGTACAACCGGCCAGTCCCCAGCTCCCAACCCCAGCGAGGCTCAATTAAGATAACGAACGTGGAAGTCCGAAGGCCGGCACCCAGCGCTCAGGGGTGCCCAGTGAACGTTGGCTGACTCGGAATTTCAGAGCCTCAGCTTCCTCTTCCGGCAAGGGGGGCCCCGCCACGGCCTTCGGCCCGCGCAGCGCCGGGCGCCGGGGAACCGCGGGGCGGGCCGCCCAGGGGAACGCGGGGAGCCCCCTCGGTGGAGCGGGGAGGGCCCAGGTGGGCTGGGGCCCAGGCCGCGCGGGCGCAGAGGAAGGAGAGGGGGCGGATACTGCACCTTCTCCCCCCACCCGGCCCCGCCCGGACCGCGCGGCCGCGCGCTAGGGAGCGGGCCTGCGCCGCTCCATGCCGCGCCGCCTCTTCTGCCGACCCGGATGCGGCGGCTTCCTCCGCGCCGACGGCGCCGCGGTAACCCGGACAGAACGCGGTACTTAAAGGCAGCGGCGGGGACGGCTCCCGGGGCTCCCGCGGCTCCGGCACTTCCGGCTCCTGGCGCCCCGCCCTTCGACCAGCGAAGGCGTGGCGGGGCCAAGACGGCCGCCGCTGCCTGCTAGGTGGGGTCGCTTCCGACAGTGCCTTCTCGTGGCCGGAGGAGCGAACGGGGCGTGGGAAGGCGACTGCGCTGGGGTGGGGGACTGCGGTGAAATCCAGAAGCCGACGCGGGACGAATAGTGGCGTGTCTCTATACTCATCCTCTTTTTCCATTCTAATATATATCGAGTGCCTGCTCTGTGCCTGGCAGAGTTGTAGGCGCTCAGATTACAGCAAGGAGCAAACCAGGTAAAAATCCCTGCCCCTTCATGGAGATTACATAGAGATGGAGAAACCAGGGCCTTGGGGATCCTCTGAGTGTCCCATTGTTGTGGTGAAAAGAAACCTGAACTTGGAGTCAGAAAGCCTAGCTCTAGCACTAACTAGTGGCCTCCAGCAGATCTCGCAATGTCTTTAGGCCATTCATCTGTCAAAGAGGTACAATAGCGTGTCACATAGTTGCAATTAAGGAAAACCGTGTGTGACACACTAACACTTAAAAATGGAGAAACTGGGGCCCAGGGCAGAGGAATGAGTGACACTTGCTAGAATCAGAACCAGGGGCAGGTCCCTTGGCCTACGATTTCTTTCCCAGTGTAAAGCATCATTGGTTGAGAGAAAGAGAAAAAGGGAGCCTGGGGGGATGACTGAGGAAGTGATAAGCTAGAATGAAACAGTGGGGAAGCTGGGCCTCCGCTATTTCTATTATGACAAGGAACCGTGTGTCAGAGGTGTGTGTCATTAGGGTTTATTATAATAGCACTCATAAAAGATACATTGGGTGCCATTTCCATTCCTCAGTATGTAATAATTCACTCTGAGGTTAAGTGAGTCTTCCCTGAGATTTTTTTTCAGTTGAGTTCCCCTAAAAGAAAGGTACAGTCATTTTCACTGGAATTCCTCTGAATTTGCTGCTCATGACCCAAAAGTAGGTTTTCAGGCTTTGAATGCACGTACTAACAAAATGCAGTGAGATATCCTGCACTTCATTTCATTCATCCGACCAGTGTTTACTGATTCTCTGCCCCATGCCTGACCGTGTTCTAGGCACTGAGGCTACAATAGTGACCAAAGTAGGCAAAACACCCGTCTTTGTGCAGTTTACATGCTAATAAGAGGGAAAAGACCTCCTGAAAAACAAACAAAAAATATATATAATTTTATGATTTTTAAAATTCAAGCCCTGAGGAGGTAAAGGAGTTGCCTAAATCACATGGCTAATTTTTGACTGAACTAGATTCAAGTTCAGATTTCATGGTTTTCGGTCTTATTCTCTTTCTCCATGGCAGGCATAAAAAGCCTCAAACCCTGAAAAAGCTGTGGGGGAACATCTCCACCAGGCACCTGGCAACCTTGCGTGTGTCCGTATAGGCCTCACAGGCAAAGGCTTCAACCAAAGCATATGAGTCTTAGCAGAACGCCTATGATCTTTCCAGGACAGGAGAAAATGGGAGGCTTGTGAGGACTGCGATCAATCAGCAGCACATACTAATATCTTCCTGGGTTTAGAGCATGACTCAGATCAACGGAAGAGAAAACTCTGGGAACCCTGGTTTCCCAGAAGGGCACACCTGAAACCTTACTGGACAGCACTGCCTGTACCACCTCCACCCAGCAACAAGCATCATTCGTTCAATTTGAATTTAGTGTAGACCCAACATTTTGACATCGTTAAAGAAGTATCCACTAACAATCCCACTATCCTACCATAACTTTTATTTTGTATACATATTTTACATATGTAGCAGGAGCAACATCTTCAAGCCACAGGCAAATGTACACACATTTAATATCCTTACTTTTTCTATCACTCAACCCACCCTGTATTTATATGGCCATTTCACTACATAGTGGAATGTATAATCTTGATTAATTCCAGCCAAACCCAGTCGCACAATTCAGGATCTTCCCTGGTGGAGGGGATAAGGACCAGTTTCTGGTCTATCCCAGGATCAGAGCACATACAAGAATCAACCAATGAATGCATAAATAAGTAGAAAAACAAATTGATGTTTCTCTCTCTAAAACCAATAAAATAAAATGATTTTTTTTAACAGAAGGCCATGTGGACACACAGGGACGGACACACACAATCACAGAGAAGGTCTTCTGACAACGCAGGCAGAGATTGGAATGATGCTGGTACAAGTCGAAGGACACCAGGGATTGCCAGCAACCACCAGCACCTAGGAAGAGGCAGGAAAGGTTCTTCCCTAGAGCCTTCAGAGCATGGCCCTGCTGACACCTTGACTTTGGACTTCTAGCCTCCAGAACTGAGAGAATACATTTCTACTGATTTAAGCCACTTGGTTTGTGGTACTTTGTTTTGGCAGTCCCAGAAAACAAATATGCCAGCTAACCATCAGGTGTGACCTTTCCCCCCACTATGCACCCCATTAAATATCTGTTACCATTAGTTTCCAGTTGTCAGTTCACGCTCTCTGTTCTTTTTCACCCCAACTGCTGGCCCTTCTCAGATGCTCTCCTAAACCTACACCCACACCCAGGAGCCTCAGGCCCTCTCTTGCCAGCCCTCAACCTCCATCTCCACTAGCTGCTGGTGCACTAGGGTGCTGCTTCTGTAGGGCCTTGCACTAAGCTTGTCATGAGGGGTGGAGATCTATCAACATGATTCCCCTCAGCCTTGGAGAAGCCCTTAAGGGCGAGACTCAGGCTCCTTCTCAAGGGTACTCCCTTACTTCCCTCTTGACTTTCTCCACCCGCCTTTACTTGGAAAATTTTTATTTAGTCTACATATTATTCCAAATATTTCCTGCCTTGCATGTGTAGCTGGCTTAAAAGAGAAGAACCTGATTCTTTGTTTTCTGGTCCTACCATTACAACTCCCAGAAGACAATGGTAGCCCCATGTTAGCTCCCTAAATTAGGAAGGCTCGAGTGTTATAAAGGAGGAAAACAAAAACAGAAGTTACTTCCCAGTGTTCACCACTACATAAAGTCGTCATCGGAATTATAAAATTTCTAAATCATAAACATTTTTAATATTGCTAGTTTCTAATTCATCATGTTTCATAGCTATATGGTTCTTCCATTGACTAGTTATGCTACAATTCAATCGGTCATTCTCATTTAATTTCCATTGCTGCCCCATATAACAGCATAAACATTTTCATATATACATCTTTCTTCCTTGAAATTATTTTACTAGAATAAAATCTCAAAAGGGAAGTTACTAGGCCAATTAGCATTAACATCTCCATTTTTCTTGGCATGTATTGCAAAACTGCCTTCCACAGTGATTCCGTGGATTCATGGGGCCCTTACCTACGTTCAGCACGTGTGCCAATTCCACTAAAAGTTTCTCAGCACTGGGCATTATCATTGACAAACGTGTTGTAAGCATCTAGTTTATGAAACACATTGTGCTAGATGCTCGGACACCAGAAGGAGGCAATCTGTGCTCTCGGGAGGTTTATAATTTAGCGGAGGAAACAGAGCATAAGCATATAACGCACACACTAATAGCCGCTGCCTACAGAAGACGGTGGGCTAGAGTTCGTTTTTCCACTTCCCGCAATTTTCTGGTCCTTATGGGAGGCATAGTACAAACGAGCTATAATAATAAAAAAGGGCATTTTACCTTAATTTTTTCATATTTAAGTGCTTAAATAGGTAATACTATCACATGATTCAAAATTCTGAAGTTTAGCCCTTGCTGGTGTAGCTCAGTGGATTGAGCACTGGCCTTCGAACCAAAGGGTTGCCAGTTTGATTCCTAGTCAGGGCACAGGCCTGGGTTGCAGGCCAGGTCCCCAATAGTGGGCACATGAGATGCAACCACACATTGATGTTTCTCTCCCTCTCTCCTTCCCTTCCCCTGTCTCTTTAAATAAATAAATAAATAAATAAAATCTTAACAAAAAAGTTTTTGAAGTATAAAAGTTTGTATAGTGAAAAATGTTCTCCCATCCTGGTCCTCCCATCACCCAGTTTCCTTGTCCACAAGGAACTGATGTTACTGGTTTCTTGCATATATGCTTTCTTGTAATATTTTATGATATACAAACATGCATGAGTGTGTATGTCTATATATATCTATATAAAGATGTATGTATTATTCCTCTCACTAGTCCTGTATTTTTATACAAACAGTAGTATACTTCCCCACTGTCTGCACCTGGCAACCACGTGGGCAGCCCAGAGAGCCAGGAATTATCAGGTAGGTCAAACTGAATGGGGTTAAAGGGGGTCTTCATCCTCACAGACCACTGAGCCTGGGGAGGTGGGCATCTCTGCACATGCTTCTGAACTGTGGCTTGACAGGCTGTGGATGACTGCCTGCAATCCCCCCCTCCTGGCATAGTTAGGGGATGATGGGGCCTGAGCTGGGTACCCACCATTCTTCAGCAGATGCCTGAGCTGATCCAGTCAGTCTCCTTTTCCACTCTTAGCTTTGTGCTGTCTAGATAGAGAAACCTGGTTTAGGTTAAGGGTATCTGACTGAGTGATTCTGGGTGAGGCACCGAAGAGCCAAATTCTACAGTTCATTTTCTAAAACATCTCCCAGGGATAAAACATTCTGTAAAAAGGTGAACAAGATGTACATGATCATTTGCCAAAGGAAGAAAAGTGGCCTGAAGCACTGAGCTTGTGCTTCTGAGACAGGAGACAGGAAGGAGGTGTCCCAGGGCTAAGATCAAGGCTACCGGTACAGGAGACCCTGTTCTAAGACCAGCTGTTCTCCCTTTCTGGAAAAGCGCTGAACCGTGGTGACTCATGAACGCACCTGCACAGAAGATGCCACAGGACCCCTGCTTCATTATAATAGCATTATAATACATGAACAGTGTTCAAACCCCTTCTCCGATGGCCAATCAAAGAAAATCATGGGAGACCATATGTGCGGTAGCTTTAAAGTAATATAACTACTTGTACATGCGCAATAAAAGTCTGCCAAAACTAGCCAGGAAATATCCACCCTATAAGAATAGAAACCCTCCAGCCCCTAGGGTCACTCTCTGTTCGGAGTTGGCCCGCTCCCATGTTCTGTGGAGTGTACCACCGCTTAATAAATCTGCTCTCCCCCTTTCTGCTATAAACTCTCTGTGTGTTCAGTTCAATTCTTTGTCTGCGACCACCAAGAACGTGGTTACCTGGGCCCACCTGTGACAAAGGTATACTGACATTAGAGGACTTTTGGAATGCTGGAAATGTCCCAGATCTTGATCTGGATGGTAGTTAATTCCACAGGTATAAAAGTATATAAAAATTCAGCTTAAGCTAAACAGTGAAAATTTGCCTATTTCCTATATGCAAGTTCAAAATTTAAAAAGTACCCTATATTTCATCTACATTGTAGTAAAGGCAATGCAATAAAAATGCCTTTATCATTTAAAAATATTTTATTTTTACTAACCCCAGCCAGGTAACTCAGTGGGTTAGAGTATTGTCCTGATACGCCAAGGTTTCGAGGTTGATGCCCAGTCAGGGCACATACGGGAAGCAACCAATGCAGGCATAAATAAGTGGAACAACAAATCGACATTTTCTCTCCCTCTCTCTATAAAAATCAATAAACATTTAAAAAACATTTTATTTTTAAAATTCAAGGCTATCAAGTTTACTGCTTTCATTTTCTCATACCCGGCAGATTATATCACCTTCAACTGGTATGCGTACTACCAATTCTCCTCACTGACAGGTCATCCTGCTGAGCACATATTCGATTTTGCTAATCTGTTTAACAAACTTCCTCGTGTCTGTGGGATACAGAACAAACACCTCGCTGAAGCAAATCCTTTGCTAATCCACTCCCTATCTGCGTTTCCAGATCTGGGGCAGCCGGTCTTCTCCAGGCCCTTAACCCCCCAGTCAGAACCCTCCCACAGCTCTTCACCTTTGCACTCCTGCCCTGTGCTTCCACCGCCTTCCCTCGGCTTCTTCCTCTTACCAAGTTCCTCCCCACACGTCCTTGTCCAGCTCTCAAGGGTTGCTCTCAAAAGGCCGCCCATGGTTCCTACAACCCTCAGTTCCTCCCTTCCTGGCTCTTTGGGAACTCAGTACACTCCCCATATTAAAGCTGTCTGTATGTTATGCAGTTCACCCCCGAGCTAAATGTTTCTTTAGAGCTGGTTTCATTTCTCTTTCATCTTTGTATCCCCGTGCTCAGCATTTTGGTAATAAGTAAGTGAGCACTAACAGAACTGAAGTATAAATTCCATTTTTTGTCCCAGACTTCCAGTTTTCATAGTAATTTTACTTTCTCACTGTGGCAGGCTTGAAGATGAAAGTGGATACATATGAGATAGTTTAAATTAGACTTAAATTAGTGCTTTCTCTAGTTTGTGTTTCTTATTTTAAGAGAGGCAGATCTCCTGTTCAATCCAATAGGATAGTACCAGTATGTGGATGTTTAAACTAATTAGAAGTATATAAAATTAAAAATTCAGTTTCTCATTCTCACTAGCCACATTTCAAGAACGCAAAATCTTCATGTGGCTAGTGGCTACCATCTGGGGCAGCTTAGAATGGAATATTTCCGTCAGTACTCTAAACCCCTGGCCTGTACTCTTAACTGTCCCCTCTAGCGCACTCTTCCATCTCCTCCCACACCGCTTCCCTTATAACCATCATCACCCTTACTGTCTGTAATAGCCTGCGTCTTTTTTAAAACTTCATAAATGCAACAAGTACTTGTTGAGAACCTACTATGAAGTTTGCCAGATATAATATTAGGATGCTCAGATACATTTTAATTTTTTTTATTATTGACACTGTTACGGTCGTCCCCCACCTGCGTCTTTGAATAGACTGAGGGTTCCAGTTGTCAGGAACTGTTTCTTACGGTTTTATTGATAGCTCCAGGGTTTAGCTTTCCAGCCCAGGCAGTAAGTAGGCGGTCAGTAAATGTTTAATTACTAAGCGACAGAATGGGAGAGACCTTCCAGATACATCAGGTCCAAGCTCTTTCCCCATACTGACCGGTTCCTCTTAAGTCTCTGGCGTTTTTGGTTTGTAAGCTTGCTTCTAGGCATCGCCCTGAAGAACCGAGCGAAGCGCGGTGCACCTGCCGGGATTGCTACTCCCTAGGCTGCTGCAGCGGGCTCGGGCGTCCCTGGCTGTTGGGCCCGCCCCTTCCCGCCTTCGCCCCGCCCTCTCGCGGCTCACCTACTGTCCCAGAGCCCGCGCCAGCGCCGCCGGCTTGTCACTGCGCAAGTGCGGCGGGAGAGCGTGGGGCGTCTCGAGGCTGCTGGCTGCGGACCCTTAGGAGCACCGGGCTTTGCGGCCTGCGTCCCGCAGGCTCCAGCGGCGCACTTCCAGAGGCAGCCAGGCGCAGCGAGAGATTCTCCCTGCGCCCTGGGCTGTGTGGCCATGGAGAATCAGGTGCTGACGCCGCACGTCTACTGGGCTCAGCGACACCGCGAGCTGTATCTGCGCGTGGAGCTGAGTGACGTGCAGGTAAAGGCCGGGTCCGGGCGGCGGGACGAGCGCAGGGTCGGGGGCTCCCAGGGCTCACCGGGAGCCACCCAGATCCCGTGGTCCTTTGTCCGGGTGCCTGCAGGAGAGCCTGCTGTGCGGCGACGGGATCTGGGACTGGGTGCACTCACGGCGTCCAGCGTCGGGTAGGAGCTAGCCCTTGTCGAGGAGAACCCGCAGGCCAGGGCCACGACTCCTGCGGACAGCCGATACCTTCGGGTGCTGCGTGAGTCTCGCGGGGGCCTCGGAGTCTGCCCTGGGCCTCTTCTTTGTTCCTAGTCTTCGGCCTGATGGTGCCAGAGCCCGGTCCTGGAGGCCTGGCAGTCAGAGTTTGGGTTTACTGAGGCCGTTGCAGGCGTAGGATGAACTCATTGGGTGAAGGATGCAGTGGGACAGTGGCTTGCCTGGCGGTGGTGTGGTTAGAGGTCTGGAGCTGGCCTGAGAGGTCTAACCGGTCCCTTCCGAGGCCTGCCGCTGCCTCAGAGGGGCCACACCCACCCCACACCCACACCGCCCCCCCCATTAGTTCAATAAGGGAAGTCATTCTTGTTCATTTTCAAATCCAGAAGACCTCGAAGAAATGGTCTTTACCCCTTGTTCCAAAGCTTGTGAGCTCAGGTTTGCTGAGTTGCATAGAGAACTTAAAAATTATCTTAAGTTACATCGAGCATTTATGTTTGGTCTCATTGGCTCCCTCTGTGAGCAAGCGGAGGCCTCCGCAGTGGTGGAGAGCTCGGGACCTGAGTACTCCCCTATTTCTGTCCAAACGGTCCAGGATTCCAGCCTTTGAGGAACTGGAGTTTTCCATCTGGAATGTTCTTTCTGCAGTCATCCTTACTCCCTACTCTCCTTGACATCCACGGTACTTTGCAGCCTCCTCCATTCCACTTACACTCTCTGAATTTACGTTTGGATCTGGCAGCCTGTCTGGCATACTGACTTGCAAAGTGTAGGTGCACTTTGAGTGTAGACTTGAATTTATTGCATTTGATCTTTACATCTGGATTATAACCTGCTTTCCCATGGAACGGTAAAAGACACTACTGGCCAGAATGCCCGTAAGCAGCCTGTCTCATTGTACGGTGTGTCATTTAATATGTTAAACCAGGCTGAATTATACTTCCTTTGCCTCACAGGTTGAATAAATAAATGTTTTGTGTTGCCTGTCTCTTCTCTGCCTGAGGGTGTGTTAATAGAAAATGGAGAAAACAAAGATTTTGTGGATGGGACCAAAGCCTCCCTCTAGAGAGGGCTTTTTCCAGCAATCGATGAGAAAGTCCGGTTGCGACAATCGCTCTCTTCAAGTGTCTAGCGCTGTGTGGACCAGCGCTTTTCCACCCGTGTGCCGCAAGCATTTTTAAAACATGTAATATCTGACTATTTAGTTAAGCACTGATCTCTTTTACCTTAGATTGTCCAAAAAAAAAAAAAAAAAAAGACAGTAGCCAACACAACAAACAATAGCTGTCCAGTGTGAATGAATCAAAATTATACCTATTTTTTTGTCAGATCGGCAAAAAATAGAATACCTATTTTGGTGTGTCCCAGGATTTTAGTAGCTAGTTTATGTGTGCCATGAGATGAAAAAGGTTGGAAATCACTGGTGTATACCAGTTAAACAAACGCAGACTCCGCCCTCTCTAGATGACTGTCATGGGATAAGGGTGCAGTGTGCTGGGGTACTTTTGAAGCTACACACAGAAAAGTTGTTTTTAGGTGGGAAAGAAGTGGTGGCGGTGGGAAGAAGTGGAAGTTAGTTGGACAGATGAAAGAATGCATGATACTTACATTTTTTTTCTAAAAGATTTAACCTGTACTTAGGAAACATGACCACATGTCAGTCCTATTTGGAATATTTAAAAATATAAAGTTACATGTTTTAAAATATAGTTAAAGAAATGTAAAGGTGGAGAAAAATTGAATTTTCTTTTGGAAAGAGAAATCCATTTTTTAACTTTTGGGAAAAAATAAATCTTGTTTTTTTCTCCAGTTGAGTTTTTTTTCCCCCGTAATATTTCCTATGTGTAACTCTGAGGGCATCCATTTCAGCTATCATTAGTTTAAAAGCATCAAGTTCATACCATTCATAAAAGAAATCTACCACATGTGAGATACTATAGTTACAAAGGCGAATTAGACAGATTCAGCTTTCTAAAGGCTTACTATCCAGAAGAAAGCATAGTATATACAAACGAAACGTTTTGTTCATGAGTATGTTTATTGATAAAACTGGACTTGAATGTTGAACCAGGTCCCTGGTGTTAAAAGGAATTTGTTACTTCTCTTTTGTTTAGTTAGAGATGACTTCCAGAAATGAGGTGAAGAATTCTTGTCAAACTGAGACTGGGAGAAGTTCCCACAGAGAGAAAGGCGTAGGCTTGGATTATCTGATTTGTACCATGTGAATGCCCTACAGCCCAAGACTGCCAGGAAGACAGGACTTAAACAAATCTGGTTTATTATCTTCTCAGCAAGGAAAGGCATGGAGAACTATGGGGTGTTTTAAAAGGGTATTAGAAAGAACTGTTGAAGGGTGTGGACTTTGGTGGTTCAGGGATGGTCTAAGGGAGTGGGATGCGCTTTATATGCTGTTATAAATTGGAGGCAATTCTATGGTTGGTCATCTGAATAAATCTTATCAATGGGGAAGAGAGTAACACAGAATGAAACTGTTCATAATTGGTAGGGAAGTAGGGAGGGAGGAAGGGTGTCTGGTATCTTATGGGTGACACACTGGCCATATTTCTGTCTGTGCTTACACAAAATTATGAAACGGCCTGTGTCTCATTTTGTCAAGGTTTCAGAATAACCTTGTCTCAGGTTGGTATTCTCTGAGATCGCTTATGTCCAATAGGAGAATAACACGCTTTAGCAGTGAGGGCCAGGCCACCTTTTGAATGTCAGGGCTGCTTTTTATTATTAAAAAAATTTTTTTTTAATTTACTGGTGTGTGCAGGACCTGTACAACCGGTGATCCTGGCTCAGGATGAAGCAATCCTGTATTGGTTGCTTCAGTGGACACGTTTGCGGAGTACCTGCTCTTGTCTCGCGTCCTACTAGGTGCCGGGTTGTGGGACAGCTTTCTGCTGCCCCCTGCTCTATAGCTAATGTGTGAGTTTTAGTATTGAACTCCAGTTTGGGGGCATCAGCTCTGCTTCCCTCCCTTTCTGAGACGGAGAACCATCCTTATTTTTTTTGAGAGACGGATAAATTTGTTTAAAAATGCAACTTACAAAAACTCACATCTCTATTCTATTCTGTCTTTGGAGGGTTAGTGGCTGATGGGAAACCATGGCTGATGTGAGGAGAAATGGCTCACAACAAAGATTTCAACAGCTGCGTTGTCTGTGTTTGAGGCCAGCGGTAGCGAAGAGGCTAGCTGGGGCCCAGGGGGCTAGGGCAAGGTTACTTTCAGAATAGAGTTTATTTTCAAGATAAGCATAGTGGGCAGATTTGTGTCAGCAAACACAGTTGGTAAAGCATTTGCTCACTTATCAGAGCTTTTGTTTGTTTGTTTTGGTTGTGTGTGGACAAAGTGCATAGCTCTGGGATGGGTCTTGTCCTCACCCGGCAGAGCCTGGTGGGAAGAGTGGTAACTGAAGGCATGAGATCAGGTCCTTGCTCTTCTTCTTACTAGTCGGTGGCCTTGGATAATTCACTTAACCTTTATGGACCTTGGTCTCTTCATCCAAATAAGTGTGAATAATAATACCTAATTAACAGGATTGTTTGGAGGTTTGAATTGGATATTGGATTTGGAAGTGCTTTGTGAATTCTGGTGTGCTGTTCAAGTGTAAGGGATTATTCCTGTGACATTAAACCTTCAATGAGAGAAATCCAAAGAGCAATAGAACAGAATAGAGTCTATTAGAAGATTTATCCATAGATGGATAAATCTGTTAAAGCCACGCTGTTACTGTTACAGCATGGTTTTCCAAGTTAATATGGGAAAGGATGAGCCTTTCAGGAAATTGTATTGGGGCACCTGGTAATCCAAATGGCAAAAAGATAAAATGAGATTGCCTACGTACAAAGCAGTCAATTCCAGGTAGGTTAATAACTTAAATGCATAAAGCAAAACCACTGAAAGAAAATATAGGAGACTGTATGGTATTGGAACAGGGGAGAATGCATTCATCAAGAAAACAAAAACCTTAAAAAAGATTGACGAATTTCAGACATGCTTGAAGCAGGTATTGTGGCCAGTATCACTAACAAGTAACCAGTACTTGAATATATAGAGACCTACCTACAGATCAAGGAGAAAAAGACATATTAGCCAATAGAAAAAAAGGTAGATAACAAAAGCAGTTTAGAGTAAAAGGAAACAAGAATGGCTAATAAACCTGAAAAGATGCTTTACCTCACTTATAATCAGGGATGTTTAAATGAAAATGATAGGACATTATTTCTCACATTAGATTGTGAAAAATGAAAAGTCTAACATTACCAACTGTTGGCGAGGTTGTTCAACACGGGCCATTTTTGTACAGTTGGTGGTGGGAGTGCTAATTGGTACCGCTGGTTTGGAGAACTGTTCGGCACTGTGCGGTCCAGCTCAGGATGTGCGTATCCTTATCACTCAGAAAGTTTGCTCCTTAGAGAAGCTCTTCCATTCATGTACGAGGAGACAGCAGTTCATTGCAACAAAAAAAAATTTTTGAGAGAGGGGAAGGAAGGGAGAAAGAGGAAGAGAAACATCCATGTGGGAGAGAAACATCAATCTGTTGCCTCTCAACACGCCCCCAACAGGGGACCTGACTGGATATAGAACCACTGACCTTTCGGTTCTCAGGCTGGTGCTCAACCTACTGAGCCACACCAGCCAGGGTTGCGGCAAAAAGTTTTAAAACAATCTTAACTCTTACCAACAGGAGAGTGGATAGGTTGTGGTGTAGTTACCCAGTGGCACACTGTGCAATAGCTGAGATAAACGGAACAGAACTGCCCATATCTATGACGACGAAGCTCAGAAATAGAACATAGACTAGAAAGCAAGTTGAAGAATTCTATTATAGACACTGTGAACCCATGTATGTCACGTGTAAGATAAAACTTTGTGTAATAAAGAATACCCAGCATGTTGTAAGTGAGTGAAGAACTCCAGCCGGAGTGATAAGCTCCAGTTTTGGAATACTGGGTACCTGTGAGGATGGGATGAGTCTGAGAGAAAGAGAGGGCAGTGGGATCGGGGGATTGTGAAACTGTGCCCGTGTCTGTTTTATTTCTTTGGGGGGAAACCCGATGAAGCAAGTAGAGCCAAATGCTGATAGAGGATAGGTGCGGCGGTGCTTGCTCAGTCTTCCTGTGCGACCGATTGCCTGAAATATTTTATACCAAAGATTAGATAAGCCTCAGCCGTTCAGAACCGCAGTGCAGAAACACTCATAAAGCGGTTAAGTCATTAAATGCTTTGATAACTGTTGAGCGCCCACGATGGTACAGGCACAGTGCTAGGGACTAGGGAGTTCAGTGAGCCTCAAACTTACTTCATAAGTCTTTTCTGCGTATATGTTAATCACACATGCCCACAAAGAGAAATACTAGCAATTCGAACTAGAAAGGAAACCACTGTCTAAAGAGTTAGGTAGCAGACAGTTCATTGGATACCAGTTCTGTCAGGAATTGTGAAAATGGAGTGAATTGACTTAATTTCATTTTATTAAATAGTAATTGAGGCATTAGGGATTCAGAGATTAATAAGACACAGTTCCTACCATCAGAGAACTCAATTCTAGAGGGGCAGATAAAGCAATAAACAGTAATTACAGAACAGTGTGATAAGTATTATAGTAAAGGTGAAGACAAGGTAGGAAGTACACCATTAATTTTGATGTCGGAAGTGAGTAGGTGGGAAGAGGACTTAACGTTTTGTTAGTGTGGGTAGCTAGATAATGATGAAGGAAGGAAGCCAAGGGAATCAGACATTATTATGCATAATAAGCTGGGGAGCTGCAGCTTCACACAATCCCCAGGTATTGCAGCATTGCCCCCCACCTTCCCACCAAGGGGATTATCAACCCTTCATCCCTTGTGTAGGGAGGAAGGACTGGCTTGCCAGTCTCCCCAGGGTACAACTGGTCCACTGGCCCACGCTATGGGTTGGGGGGAGGAATAAAACAGTAGAAGGGAAATTCCTCTGCTGGGTGCATGCCTGGTAGAAGCCAAGATGATGCAGGGGGAGGTCCTTCTACTTTGAGGCGTGAACAGTAGGAGCCAAAATGGTGACCATAGAGGCCTGTCTGTCTAGCCTTTAAAAAGGATTGGTAAGGGACTCAGAACACCCCTCTACCCCAAGATCTAGGACATGGATTGGTTAGGGGGAGGACCCAGCAGCAGCCCCCAAAGGATCGGGGAGTTGATTGGTCAGTTTGAAAGAGTGCCTGGTCCTTCCCAAGCCCAAGATAATATAATCAGCTTAATAAAGGCAAGATCTCTCTCTCTCTCTCCGCCCCCTACCTCCCTCCCCATAATATGTGTTTGTTCGTAGGCTCATGCATTCTCTCTCCACGGCAGCCATGTGGGCCTAGCAGCCTCCTGCGGCCCGGCAGCTGGGCAGACTCCAAGTGCAGGCGTCAAGCACCAGCCGGAGTGCAGCCAGGAACAGAGACTCGCATCAGCCAGGCAGGAACAAAGGCTGCACTGGACTCAGCTTTGGCATGGAACAAAGTGTGTGGACACTGGCCCTGTTTCTGGGTCTGATGAAGACAAGGCGGGACTTTTTCCACAGTGGGATGGACAGAGATGAGACACTGGGGACCTGGGGGCAGCCCTCCATTTCTATTCAAATAAACCTCACCACTACACCTCATTCTCTCGTGTGTGGGTCGCCCAAAATGCTTTTCTCGCAACTGCAAAAGGCCCCACCCCCACTGGCAACAATTTGACCTGGACTTTGAAAGGTGAATAGAGACGGGAGCTTAGAGGAGCATTCTATTCAGAGGAAAAAAAGCAACCATAACATGAGTGCTTACTAGGTGCCAGACTCTCTGTATGTTATTATAGTTGTCACAATAGCCTTGTGAAATAAGGGGGCTTATTGTTTCTCTAACAAATGAGGACAGTTGCTGTGGGTTGGAAAGGGAACGATGGAAGTAAGTATGACAGGACCAGGATTTGTACCAGGTCCACTGCAGACACCTTTTACTCTTTTCCTTATTCACTTCTCTTTTCATAAGCAAAAGCACAGTTCAATTTCTAGCAAAAGGAGGGCTAAGTTGAGCAAATCAACCTTTCTGTTAAAAATGACTAAAAGTGTTCAATATAAATCTTAAAATCATCGTGGAGTCAACAAGTTAGAAAGTCAAGCGGGAACTCAGAGAGGCAGGCTAAGTCCTGAAATTGTTTTTGCCATGAGAACATTTGCTCAGCTGCATGAACTTGAACTTTGCTTTTGACAGCCTGACAGAGTTCAGGGGACAGAAGTGAGATCCAATCCCACCAGAGATGCAGTGTGTAATAGGAAACCCTTCTTTTCCCCACTAACTGTGCTTCAGAGGGCTCCACACCTGTAGAAGAAGGATGAATTAGAGGCAAAACCACGCCACCGTCCTACCCCCATATGCACTGGCATTGAACAAAGTAGAGGGAAAGGTCCTTGAGGACTTAAAACTGTTAGTTGGCTCTCAAAAGATTATGTAGCCCAAATCTACACAACTTTGGAGATCCAAAATCCCTCAAGCCATGAATTTAGTTTAAAGTGGTCTAAACTGATAGGGCCGCTAGGTGCCTGGCAGACGCAAATGCAGATTCTTGTGCTATAGCTGTGTCAATTGACCAGATAAGAGTCTTAAGCAAAAATGTATGTTTAGAGCTGAGAAGGTATGGGAAGTTTATAATGATACAAGTTTCAATTCCCCAGGACGGCATAACAATCTTAAACTGATATATAACTAGTAACATGGCCTCTATAATATGGCAATTAACAGGAGTACAAGGAGAAATAGACAAGTTTAAAATAGTGTGATTTTTCAGTAATTGAAAGAATAAGAAGACAGAATTCCATAAAAACAGATTATGTGAACAAATAATTATCAGTAAACCCAATGGATATATATATAGAACATTCCATCTAATAATTCCAAAATATGCATTCTTTTTAAATTTACTCAGAACATTACAGAATTTTACTATATACTGTTTCCTCAAGCAAGTGTCCACAAATTTGAAAGGATTAAAATCACACAGAGCATTAATGTTCTTTGATCACAGTGTACTTGCGGCAGAAATTAATAATGTAACTAGAAAATCCTGTGTTTGGCAGTTAAGAAACACTTCTCAGTAGCCCATGTTTCAAGGGAAAAAATCAATGACGGGAATTAGAAAATATTTTAGAGTGAATAATAATGAATAATACTGAATAATAGTACATTCAGAGTTTGAGAGATGCAGCCAAAGTAGGAGTTGGCAGGAAATTTATATTTTTAAATGCTTCTATTTAAATTATTAAGAGAAAAGAATGAAATCTGAAAGTTAATGGTCTCTGAGTCAATTTCAAGAAGTTAGAAAAAAATAGCAAATTCTCTCAAACTTGAAGGAAATAAAGAGCAGAAAGTTACTGAAAAGACAACTAAAACCTCTTGATAAGAGTAAGACAAACCATATCAGTAATGAAAAAGACTTAACCGCAGAAGCTACAAACACTAAAAAGCAAAGAGAATATTGAATTTACGTCAGATAAAATGGATAAATTCCTAGAAAGTAAAGATGGTTTCTACCAAAGAGGTGGAAAACCTAAATTGCCCAATGACAAATAACTCAGTAGTAAAAAAAAAATCTTCCCACAAGGAAATTCCCAGGTTTGAGTGGCTTCACAATTGAGTCTACCAAACATTTACAGAAGTAATTTTATTAGTTATCTATTGCCGCATAACAAATCACCCCAAAATGTAGTGGTTTAAAACAATAATAATCATTTATCATCTCTTGGTTTCTGTGGGCCCCTCAGGAAGGACCAGGGTTGGTGTGGCTTGGGACCTGTCTTCACGAGGCTGTAGTCAGAGGTCCGTTGTATCGATAGCCCGGGATACTCACTTCAGGGATGTCTCCCTCACCTTGGTGGCAGATTGACGCCCACAAGTTAGTTTTCCAGGTGGGCCTCCACACAGGACTGCTTGAGTCTTCTCATGATGCGGGCCCAGGGCGAACAGTCCAAGGTGCCTGGATGGGTGCCTCATGATTTAGGACCTACCCTCAGAAGCCACATTGTCGTCTCCACTGTATTTTGTCGGTTACTCAGATCATACCTGACGTCAGTTAGGAGAAGGGGACCACACGGGGTGTAAATACCAGGGGGCGAGGCTCGCTGGGGGGCCGTCTTGAAGGCTGGCTACCACCCAGATTTGTACTTACATTTCCGGGGTGGGGGGGAGAGGAAAGGTAGAGAGACACAGAGAGGTAATGCTCTCCAATTCATGAGGCAGATAAAGAGAGATTATAGGCCAATCTTTCTTATAAATGTAGATGTTAATTTTTTTTTATCCTCACTCCAGGAGATTTTTATTATTGTTTTTTTAGAGAGAGAGAGGAAAGGAGAGAGAGAATCTTCGATGTGAGAGAGAAACATCAATTGGTTGCCTACTGTATGCGCCAGGACCAGCATCAAACACGCAACCTAAGTCTGTGCCCTGATGGGGAATTGAACCCGTAACCTTTCAGTTACGGGCCGATGCTCCAACTAACTGAGCCACACCGGCCAGGGCAAAATGTTAATTTTTTTTGTTGCTTCAGGATCTCATTCCAATTTTGAACTTGTTTCTGGCATAAGCATTTTTAACTGAAATATCTTTCCACTGCCACTACCTTTATTTAAATTATTAAGAGAAGCTGAGCCTGAAATGCCCAGCGCCCTGCTGGGCAGGAGCTGCCCTGACTGCTGACTTGGCGGCCGAAGCCCGGCTCCCAGAAGCGCTGAGCGCACTCCGGGACCTGTGCTGTGGCTAGCCCCCTAGACCTTGGCTGCACACATTCGTCCCTCTGAGGAGGGTAAACTGGGCCTCCAGCCTCCATTTTTCCTTCCACGTGAATTAGGGTGTGGGAGACACAGCTGGGGAAGAAGTGACCTAGGCAGGAAACTCACTTCCAAGACATCCCAGAACTCTAGCTTTCACGGTAATATTGACATCAAAATCCTGTTTCCCTTGCTGAGGAATCGTACCCCTGAAAGTGCAGCATTTTTTGATTTGGTTCCCTAACTCCCACTTCCTGCCACGGAGATCATCTAGATTGTTGCCCTCTTTGGGTGAGCTTCTCAGCCTGAACCCTACACTCCCACTGGGGAGGTTCTCATCGTAAAGCTTGGCTCCAATGCCTGCCCCCCCCCCCAGCCCTCATTATTTCCCTTTCCTGAACGCGAACACGCTTGGCCCTGAATAGAGCATGCAGGCCCCCACGGGGAGGTCGCGCACTCCCTCCGACCTGCTGTCTGTCGTGTGGGTTTCCTTTGACGTGGATGCGGTGCAGAGAGCGGAGCCTACAGGAGAAATAAGTGAATGGATGTGGCACTGAAAACGTGCTGCTTCTTGCTGACTAACTTTGAGCTGGGAGGTAGGACGTGAGTTGTTTCTCATCCACTGGACCAAGAGTCCAGTAGTTTGACTTTAAATTATGCTGCACCTAGCAACCTCTGGGAACAAAGAGATGAACAATTTGGAGAATTTTGATCTCTTTCAGTCTTCCTTTGGATGGAGGTAAAGAGTGAGAAGCCTGAGGCTAAGGCACTGCATGTTTCATTTTCATCCACAGCCCTTCCCTCTCCCTTTTGGAGTTAATTTGTTCTTCGTGTTGGAACACAGGTCTTCCATTTGGTGAAGCTTTCCCCAACCATTCCGTTCCCATTGTGCTTGCTGACTGAACTGTAACACTTCGTGCTGGTTACTACTCTTTTGGTCTTGAGTGTATGTTGTTTGATACTATTTGATATCTTCTCACTGGAAATGACTCATCTGTTGCACGAGATTCCCTGCCTCCACAGCTCAGGGGCTGAGTTTTAGAGATCTATTACAGGTGTATTCCCCTGTCACCTCTCCCTTAGCACCTTGCGCTGCCTGCAGTTATCACAATGTATTGGCTTCGTGTCTGATAGTTCTGCACAGTTAGAGCAGTTTAGGGTCCTTCTTGCAGTGGGCTACGATCTCAGATGGGTGCAGATAGACATAGAGAAATCCTAACACAGATGTGAATAAATGACTACATGTATTTTCCGGGGGCGGCACAGGGTAGGAGGTTGAGTCTCCAAGGGGGAAGGATGGAGGGAAGTAAGCCCCTGGTTTTAATTCCATTTTTCTCCTCATTAAAATCCCCTTCTCGCATCCTTGGTCTCTTTTCACAGAATCCTGCCATCAGCATCACTGAAAATGTACTGCATTTCAAAGGTCAGTATTCGGGCAGATGCTCCCAGCTCCCTACACAGTTAAAGAAGCATAGTGGTGGTTTCTTTTTGTTTTTATATATTTGTTTTATTCACTTTCTGTTTATGCGTACCTCTCTGATACTGTTGGGGTAAACTAGATTGTTTTGAAATACATGGTTAAGAAAGCCAAAGAATTGGTTTAAAATCCTGCTATCTTCTCAGGGAGGCAGTAGATAGAGCAAAAAAGAACCCTGGGCTAGCAAGAAGGAGCTCTGTTCTTTAGCTCTCATTCTGCTACTACCTCAGACAACTTTTTGACTTCTCTGCACCTATGAATATAAAGTAGGGTATTGGGTTATAAGCTGTGTTTCTCAAACCTGAGGACCCACAGACATCTGAGATTATGTCCTCAGCATCCTCCAGGGCCACAGACCCAGGCTGAGACACACGTTAAGAGTTAAATATAGTCACATAAAGTGATACTTGGCTTCACTGAAGCTGTGAACAGATGCAAACACAGCCACTGAACTTGTAAGCTTATACGGTAGTCATGTAGATCGGTCCCGACTCCTGGGCTGCGGACTGGTACTGGTCCGTGGCCTGTTAGGAACTGGACCCGCACAGCAGGTGAGCGGCGGGGCGAGTGAGCGAAGCTTCACTCTCATTACCGCCTGAGCTTTGCCTCCTGTCTGCCCCCCACCCCACCCCTGGTCTGTGGAACAATTGCTTTCCATGAAACCGGTCCCTGGTGCCAAAAAGGTTGGGGGCCGCTGATCTAGATGATTTTTTTTCTTGAAAGCTTGTAATGAAATCAAAACCAGAAATTTTCTTAACGAGGCTGTGTGGCTCCCTGATGTACACTTACAGACCAGTTTGAGGAACACTTACTCTAGGGGACGTGTAAAGCTTCTCCAGCCGACAGTCTTTGATTCTGTGACTCTGCCTCCCTCTCCCGTCTCAGTTCATCACACTTTTGCTGCTTTGCCTCAGGGCAGGTCTGGCCTCACCGTTAACCCAGGGGTGGGTTCTCACTGATGTCTTTCTGTACTAGTGTCTCGGAATGTCATCGCTAAGTGACTGGGGTTATGGGGCATTGACCAGTTTCTGTTTTACATGGGATTCCATCTGCCTTAATATACTCGCTTGAAAGCACAGCCTGACCTTTGTATCTACTTTTCAAGATGAGAGCAGTGGTGGCAGCAGCTCAGGTATTTTATTTTAGTTTAGGTTAGTTTAGTTTTGTTATTTTTAGGAGTTACACATTTGAAAGGAAGTTGAAGTGATTAAAGTGTATCTTGCCACTTGGAGCTTTTGTACTACCCTGTCTTAAGGAATTTATGGTCTTAGGGAACAACAGCTGCCTGCAGCGAATATTAGGCAGGTTTTACTGCATGTGGCCAGATGAGGGGAGCGACCTGAACTGACAGACAAGTCCGTGGGAGGGCACGGCTGGCCTGGGGGAAGGAGCGATGTTAGGGCGCAGGGGCCGTGTAAGGGTCCACCCCGGCACCCTCCTCCCACTGCCATTCGTCCTGTCTTAGGAGTGAGCTGAGAAGCTTGTTTTTCTCTTTTTTGTTGCATTTGCGATGTGCTGTAGGAGAAGTCAGCATCTCCACTTTCTCTCCCTGGTTGGGAAGTGTTCGGTTCAGAGTCTTTGAGACGACCCAGCATTTCCATGTATCCTGCAACTTCCCTTAACCTGCTTCTTCTCTGCTTTGGATTCAGCACCAAAGTGTAAGCAGAAGTTAGCTTTCTATGTGATACCTTGGGCCTTGCTTTCAGTATTCTTTTTCCTGCCTATCGTGTGCACTGGGCATTGCCAGGGCCACGGTGAAAGAGTGAGTGAATACCCTGGAGCTGACCGTCAGCAGGACAAATGGAGATAAGCGTCTGTCCGGCTTTACCTTAGCTAGCTGTTGAGTAGCTCTTCTCGCAGGTGCTCACCCATTCCGGCGGGACCTGTTAATATTTGCATACTTGTGAAAGAGCTGCAGGGAGCTTCTGGATGGCCTTCTCTGCTCAGGTTCGCAGTAACCCGCGTTTCTTTCTTTATAGCTCAGGGACATGGTGCCAAAGGAGACAACGTCTATGAGTTTTACCTGGAGTTCTTAGAGCTTGTGAAGCCAGAGGTATGTTCTTCCCTTTCTATTTTAGGAAACAAATGTTAGCCCTTTAGTGAAATGGGGAGCAGGGGTGGAGGGGAAGAAGGTAAAAACCAAAGGAGAATATAGTTCTTTTATTTGGAAGATGTTTCAGCTGCAGAGCAATGTGGACGTCAGAGAACCCGAGGTGAATCTGGGCTCTGCCACTTATTAGCAGTTTGAACAAGGCCCTTCACTTTCTCGAGTTCCAGTTTCCTTGTGTGTTAAATGAAAGATGGCTTTAGTGATCTCTGGGTGTTTTCCAGCTCTGATACTCTGTTTTTTCAGTGATGACAGAGAGGAGCATGGCACCCACAGAGAGCAGAGCTACACAGGGCAGGTGAAGCCCACGCCAGCGGGCTGCTTTTCATGTGACTTTGCCAGAGCGGCAGGAGAAATCAGAAAAGGCTGAGGCGGTTGATCTTTAGAAAGAATGCTGAACACATACTGCAGTTTCCTGTCTCTCAGAGCTTGAGGAAGCTTCTGTAACAGGAGGGGAGAGAATCTAACACACGGTGTAGTTCAGTTTCTGGAATTACACTCCGATTCTGGGGGCTCGCGCACACTGATCTCTGCGGGAGGTTTCAGTTGTTTTGGTGGTTTTAACAGTCAGCTGTCGTTTGAGCGGTGGAGAACGTGTCACGGGTCTCGCTTTGGAGGCAAAGGGAGAGGCCATGGCGAAGAATAATGAACTGGAACAGCCTCTAAGAATTTGAGTTTAGGTGGGGAGACTCCCCAGGCTGAGCCTTGTGAGAAAGTTGCATCTGCTGCAGTACGGTTGTGGCCCCGAGCAGGCCTTTCTAAAGTAAGGACTGCCTGTGCCAGGGACCACTGATCGCTTGAATTCAGTCATCTTCATGGGAGGAAACTTTGCAGGGCGAGGACGCACTCGGCAGTGATTGGATGTAGTGCCTCGTGATGTAGATCTCACGGGAGGTTCGTCTGGTTTCTTCTGGGATGACCAGGACTATCTGCCTTCCTGGCCCTGATTTCCTCCCGTGTCGTTCACTGGCAGAATGAGAAAGACAGTGCTGTTCCTCCCAGACATTCCCGGTGTCAGTCCTTGGTCTGGACTCCGGACGTTCTCTGGTGTCAGGACTTGTAGGAATAGAGGGGCGGGGGGAATAAGCCTGCCCTGCCGCTTCTTGGTGTAGTCTCACTGGCCTGGGACAGTTTCAGGGAAGAAGTGGGAGGGGGTGGGAAGGAGAAGGCATCCTCACATTCTCATTTTCTCTCCTAGCCTGTTTACAAACTGACCCAGAGGCAGGTAAACATTACGGTCCAGAAGAAGGTGAGTCAGTGGTGGGAGCGACTCACCAAGCAGGAGAAGCGCCCACTGTTTCTGGCCCCTGACTTTGATCGCTGGCTGGACGAGTCCGATGCAGAAATGGAGCTCAGAGCCAAGGTCAGTAAGTGCCCTGGGATCTAGACAGAAATCATGAGGAACTCAAGTTATTTCAGCCACCTCAGATACTTATCAGGACCTGATCGAATAAATACAAAGTTGTCAATTCAGTTAATGGCCTGGTGATGTGGTCATCAATTTTATAGACTGAACCTCTATGGGGTTTGTTTGATTCCCCCCCCCCACCCCATGATTAGACTAGGGTGATTGGTTTTGGGGGAGGAAGACTTCAGAGGTTTCACTCGTACCAGGCCGTGTCATGGGCACATGCTGTGACATATCACTGTTGACCCTGATCTTGCTCGTGTGGCTGAGGTAACATGGGGCAGGTTTCCTCACTGTGCTCTTCGGGAGGAAGTCACTTCGCAGAGCCCGCGCTGAAGGAGTGGGGAGTTATCTTCCCATCTTCAGGGTGGAGTATCTACGTACTTTATTTGGAATTATTCTGCACTGGAGATGATTCTCTCCCATTTATTTATTTAGTCATTTAAAAAAATACCAGTATGGACATGAATATTTATTTTATAGTTTGGGTTATAGTTCAATACTACGTTATTTATTTTGTTGCTCAAATTGTTCCAGCTTTGGCAGTTAGAACTCTTTCAGGTGGTTCTTATGTCCCTTTGACAAAGCTCAAGGCACCATCATTTTGGGGCTCTTTTCCCCTCCTGCCTTTCCTTCCTCCCTCCCTCCCACTCCACTTCCGCTCTTCCTTAATTTCTGGCAGTATAAACTGCTCCAGGCTTATTTTGTATATTCTCTCCTCCATTCCTTGAGTCAGCCATTCTTCAAGGAACTCTGTTCTTTTTATTAGGGAAAAAAGGTAGTGGAAACCGAGATCTGGGCTCAAGTATGCTTATTGCTGCAGGGGTACTACCCTTGCTTCTAGGCCCTTGCAGCAGACAGAACAGCGAGCTATATGCGTGCATACTAGCTATGCACATACATATCTCATAAATATTTCTACATGTAACCTTCTATATATTAACCTAACATGAGCTCATACTGAGGTGGAGACATGATTTTAGATTCTGGAAAAATTATCCTAAAAATCTAGAGATGTTAAAAAATAAAATAGCAATCTGCTTTCTGCCTTACATTTCTGTTTTGTTTCTATGGCAGTGACAATTCTGGGTGTCTTTCCAGCTCTAAGATTTCAAGCCTACCCACTTTGTAGTTTGGAAGCCAGCTGATTGGCCTAGTTCTGCGAGCCTTGGACGGCATTCTATGATGCTAATGCTACTTAGTAAGGAGTCGGGCTTTCTGGCTCCACGAACTGGGTAATTTTCCCAAAGAGGCAGGAACGCAGCTAAGGAGGTCGCTTTCAGGAAGTCAGATCACTTCACCAGCATGTGGACTTTGCAAGCATCTGGGGATTCTAACTTGTGTTGTTGGAAAACTTATGTCCAAATTCTAGGAAGAAGAACGCCTGAATAAACTCAGAATTGAAAGTGAAGGCTCCCCTGAAAGTAAGTTGCCCCCGCTGCCATGGTAGTTACCAGTTAGCCTGTGGTAGAGGTGGGTGTGGGTGAGTGTGATGTGGTAGGAGAGCTAATGTGGTGTAGGTGAGGTGATGGGCAAGCCTCAGTGTCCAGGGCTTACGCTGTGCACACCCGCATTAGAAGCCCTTCTTTTACTGTTTCCCTAGGGTTGGGCGCCTGACATCATCTGAGAATGCCAGGCCGGTATAGCAGTATGGAAGAACCTTCGTCTCTCGGACTGGCCTAGTGTTAGGTGGCAGCATGTGCTGCCTGGACACGTGGAAATATCATCTAGGTCCAAGGCTGTCCTCCCTCCAGCCTGGTGTTTTTCTCCCAACCAAGATCTTAAGGGCTGTGACGCAGATAGGTGTGATTGTCAACCTTGGCAAATCCATTTCTATTTCTGTGTGTCCAACCATGTATAAGCAAGAACTGCTGTAAGTGCATCACCTTCTGGGTGACACAGATTACCTTGGACAGCTAGCCATTAAGCTCTTGCTGCGCTGCGAGCATCGCGCTGGTCCCCTGAGTGTGCTGCTGATGAATTTGTCACAGCACCTGCGCTCTAAGAGCTTCCATTTGAGGGAGGGCTGTGAAAGCCTGTAAGTTAACACTAATGCTGAAAAACGGTAAAAGGCGGTTCCTCATTAGTTCTTACTCTTTCAGGTTTTAGTGGTGCTCGTTCGGCCTGCCATAAATGGGGAAGTGGGCAGTTGTGGAGCAGTGGTTTTCAGACTATGCTGCAGGATACCCCAGGGGCTCCCAGAGATGCTTGTGATGCGTAGGCCAACCGAGCAGTTGGACTTCAGGGAAAGCAATTCTGCTTTTGTGTTTTATGTATTGGTGTTGTCAATAAAGTTTCCTTTGAAAAGGAGGTTTCATTGCTCTATAAAAAGATTTGAATAGCTACTAATTTAGAGAAATATTTCCTTAGAAAAGTAAAGGAGGGGGGACAGTTAGTGGAGGTAAAGAATAACAACATGAACGTCCATCTAAAATTTATCTATTTATTTATATAAAAGATTTTATTTATTTTTAGAGAGAGGAGAAGGGAAGGAGAAAGAGAGGGAGAGAAACATCAGTGTGTGGTTGCCTCTTGCACAGCCCCTACTGGGGACCTGGCCTGCAACCCAGGCATGTGCCCTGACCGGGAATCGAACTAGCGACCCTTTGGTTGGCAGGCCCACACTCAATCCATTGAGCTACACCACCCAGGGTGCCATCTAAGATTTAAATTAATTTTTTGGTTTTGGAGGGATAAACTTCGAAAAAATGCTTATATATAAATTTTTAGGTGGTTAGATAAAGCTTTGTTTTATCTAAATTCATAAAGTTTCCTGATGAAAGAAGTTCTTTATGATGGGGAAGTATAATAAACTTTTATAGTTTTAAAGAAAAAAATTTAGTTAGTTAAATGTCAAAAGTCTGGCTTTTTTGGCCCCTTAGAACAGGACTGATTTTGCTAGCACGCCCCTGTGGAGTGTGTTTACCTGAGCACCGACAAGTGTGAATGCGGGATGTGTGCCGTCTAGGAGCACTTGTGCGGCAGCAGGATCTGAACCCCATAGCTCTTGTCTTAAGAATGACCCTTTCCTGTGCCCTACCCCTTTGACTCAACCACGCCTTTAAGTTCCTCACTCCTCCCTTCACTCTAAGTAGCCGAGTCTGCGCAAACCTTAGGCTGAAGACAAAGTGAGTGTCCCTTATTCTCTTGCCTTTCAGTTTGTAATTTCCCCCCTTTGGTTCTATCCTCATCCTACCCATTCTCCAACGCCCGGGTCAGATACTTGCCTGATTTCCACTTCCCCAGTCTAATGTCATTTTCTCACCTTGAAATTTTCACAAGACATTACCTATCACTATCACTCTATCTTGTACTTACGGTTTTAGATTATAAGTTCTTTGAACACCAATAGTGCCCCTTCGGACCTTGCACATTGTAGGTGTTCAGTTAATGCTTGGTTGAGTGAATAGATGATCGAATATCAGAATTTCTTTCATTATTCTTTCTGTGAGTTAGTTTGACCTGTATGACCTTAAAAAAATTCCAGAGAAGTAACTGTAGATTATATTAACATGACAAGGAGCTGAGTAGCTTTTTCCCCCTACCTTAATGCCTCCTAAGATATATTCTCTTTTTGGATTTGTTATGTCTGTATACTTACCCTTTAAGGCTCTAAGGGGAAACACTGCTGAAAACATGCCTTGGAGTACAGTGTTTCTCATAATTTTTCCTTATCTGTTTCTCTGTGGGACCAGGAGCCAGACTGGTACAGACTGGGGCCAGGTCTTGGTTTGGGAGCTTGGGGCGCCCAAGTAGGAAAGCGGGATGGAGTTAGGCTGGTGTGCCCTGCACACCCCTCTCCTGCTGTGGCTGTGACTCCTGCTTGTAACACGCTGCCTTGCTTCGCTTCCCAGCTCTTATAAGCTTGAAGAAAGGGTACCTGTTCATGTATAACCTCGTGCAGTTCCTGGGATTCTCCTGGATGTTTGTCAACATGACCGTGCGGTTCTTAATCTTCGGAAAAGGCAAGTGCTAAATTGTAACGCTAGTTTTCTTTTTGTAGTAGATTGGCCCCCTGCTCACCAAAGCCGATACTCTCCACCTTTGGTGTTAGTAATAACCCCTGTATTTGTGTAGCGCTTCATGCTTTCCATTGTACTTTCACACCCGTTATTTCCCACGGCCTCGAAACAGGTGGGCTGGTCTCTTGTCTATTTAACAGGTGAGGAAACGGGCTTAGTGATGGCCAAGGAGATGGTCTGTGTCCACACAGCCCACCAGGGGCGTATCTTGGGCTAGCATCCCTTTCTCTATTCATTAACTGCACATTTATTTATTTATTTAAAGACCTTATTCATTTATCTTTAGAGAGAGAGAGAGGGAGCGAAACATCAATGTGTGGTTGCTTCTCGCACACCCGCCACTGGGCACCTGGCCCACAACCCAGACATGTGCCCTGACTGGGAATTGAACTGGCGATCCTTTGGTTCTCAGGCTGGTGCTCAGTCCACTGAGCCACACCCCCCAGGGCAGGACTCTGACTCTTCTTCCTCACACTGTATACAAAAATAAATTCTGCCAAAGGATTTAAGAATTATGAAAAGTTTAACCATAATAAGATATAAGTAAATATTGTGAAAATCTCTTGTGTAAGGTGAGGCTTTTCTAAGACGTGTTGGAAGAATCATAAAGAAAAATGTCAGTATATTTGACTATAATAAAAATATCTAAATTCCTGTATATCTAAAAACACCCCAGGCAAGAGATCATTAAAGATTAAAAGTATACTGAAGTTAGCAGTGTGGGGATTGAGAGTTGGTGGAACACTGCAACAAATACCAGACGGAAGGGTTGGTTTCTTTACATAAAAGAACTTGTACAAATTGATTTAAAAATGTAAAAACTCCATCAAATAGATTAACAAAATTATGTATAGGAAATTCGTAAGAGGAAATAAAACTAATTTAATATACTGAAAAATGTTTAACTCAGTAATGATGAAGAAAATAAAAAATAAGGCATTTTTTATTATCAATTTTGCAAAGTTAGAAAAGATACCTAAATCAGGAGGACGTATGTTAAAAATAGACACACCAGTGGCTACTGTGAGGGTATGTAATTACAGCTCTTGGGAAATCACTTGGCAAAGTGGATCTAGAACCTTAACTGTTCATGTCCTTGAACCTGGAAATTTCATTTCTGGAACTAACTTCTAAAGAAAGAATTGAAACTATAAGAGCAGCTTTTCAAAAAGATAGACATTATGGCATTATTTATATAGTAACAAAACAGAAGTTACCTAAATGTCCATTGAGGGACGGATTTGGAATATTCTGTCAGTGGCATGTTGTCAAACACACATAAAGCATTTAAAGAGTTTGTTGTAACATGGAAAAATG
Organism: Desmodus rotundus; assembly: GCF_022682495.2. Classification (NCBI taxonomy): domain Eukaryota; kingdom Metazoa; phylum Chordata; class Mammalia; order Chiroptera; family Phyllostomidae; genus Desmodus; species Desmodus rotundus. The sequence goes on from NC_071393.1 coordinate 94,783,064, forward strand.
CTGATGACAGGCTAAAGAAGTAGCACATACATTTGTCCTTCCAGTTTGCTCACACCTGTATGAAAAGGGGAAAATGAGCCAATGCATGTAAAAAGATTGGAAGGAAATGCACCATTTTCAAATGGTTTGAATGTGGATAATTAAATTTTTTTTCTGTATTTTATGAGGAAAAACATAAGTATAGTGGAAAAATATAAACTATTTAAGAGAGAAAAAAAAATTCTGTAGACTGTTTTATGCTTCACTCCTAAATTTTTCCATCTGAGGTTTGTAGGAGGTGAACTGTAGTTAGCTCTAGAGTCATTTGAAAGACGGGCACGTTTTTTTCCTGCCTTCTTAACACCTTGGAATTGTGCAGATCACAGTTTAACCAACACGGTTAGACTGATTCTGTGTGTTGTCTTGCAAGCCTGCTGGGTGTTAGGTGTGCAGCCCAAAAGCTGCTAAGTTATCTGGGTCATGTGTTGAAAGTAAGCTGCCTGGATTTGTAATTTCTGTTTTGGCTCAGAGCCCCTTCCTAGCCGCCTGCTGGACTGGAGCTGCTGGTTTAATGCTTCCCTTAGCAGTCCTCAGAGAGGAGTTGGGGCTTGGTACCCAGGGTCATCGTTAGCCCCTCGCAGTTTCCTCCTTTTGAATAAGGGATGTTGGTGAATGGCAGATTTGACACACGTACTTGTTTTTTCATGTAAACACGTATTTGCTAAACTTCGTATGTGAAGGAAACAGCAGCAGACTCTTGGGCTCATATGGAAACTCTGTTTGAGTTTGTCTAGGGCTCTATTAAGTAATAGCTTTTTATTAAATTAATTTTTAATTTTTTCCTAATTATAAAAATGTGTTACAGAAAAAAATCAGAAAATAAAGACTCAAAACAAAAAACTCCACCGTAATCACAGCTCTCAGAGTTGTGGCCTCTTGGCCCTTGGCGTCTCTCCCACATAACTTCTTTGAGAACAGTTCCTGAAGTGGGATCGAGAGATCAGCGGACAGACTGTTTTTAAGGATTTTGGTGTAGGCTGCCCAGAGAGAGAAGATACTACTTTAGACTACCACTATTAAATCCATGTTCCATTCACATCAGAGTGCCTTTTCCTAGTTTCAAAATTTTTTTTTTACAAATCATAAAATTAAATGTAGCGATTTAAGTTTGTAACATGGGGGAAACGGGTGAAGGTGTGGCGGAAGGAGGAGGGTGAATAAGCCACTGTCTGTCACTATTAATATTTCCACACATTGCCTTGTAGTCTTTTTTTCTCCTGTTAAAAATTATAATCAGACTCCATATGCAATTTTGCATCTTGTTTTTAAAACAATATCATAAGCAGTTCAATGTTACTAATGTTCTTTATAACTATCATTTTAGAAATCAGATTTCTATTCGTGAATTGGAACAAGAATCAATTTCCTACAAAATCAGAAGCAAAGACCACAAGATCTAATTTTTGTTTACCATGTGCCAAATCTTAAGTTATGGCTTTCTAGTAGGAGAGGTCCTCACTTTTTAAAAGAGAAATGTCACTTATAGTGAATCCCCCTCTTAATACCAGAATTTCATTGTAAATGATGACAAAAAGATTAGATTGGGATTTTGTCTTGAAAAGAGGGCATTTAAAATTATGCAAATAACTTTATTTTATACGTAGTGAATTTAAATTGTAATTTTGCATTGTTAGTTTGTTCAAAGAAAGTAATTAGTTAAATTTTGAGCTCTTTATTGGTGGGATTTTTCTGGTAAAATTATACATTAGCAGTATATACGATTCTTCACTTCACATTCGACTTTGCAGCAGGACTGTAAAATGAATCATTCCCGCAAAAATACTTGAGAGGGTTTCTTCAGTTTTTGCAGGGGCCTCTCTGACCCACTCGGTATTTAAACCGTGCTCTGTGAGGCTCCTGCAGCGTCCTCTTTGTTGGTAACTGTCCTGCCTCTGCCAGACCCTCGGAAGCACTGCTTGTATTTAGCAGGCAGCCGAGAGTCCCGCACTTTCTGCGCTGGCAAAGCGTCAGCGGTGCCCTGGTTGAGAAACACTGCAAAGAGGAATGTAGGGATTCAGGATGTCAGGTGAGGATCAGTGTGGAAAGCAAAGGACTTGACATTATGGAGCACTCAGAGTTGATGCCGCATTTGCTGACCTCACGGAAGCAATAACTGTTACTTTAAATTGTGATGTGACAGCCATGAGGTAGATGGGCCGTAGTCTGCTCAAACTCCCCACGCCCTCGGACAGTTGGACAGTTTCTACTGTAATGCGCCTGCAGAGAGCACTCGTTTCGTGAGTTCTTTTTCATTTTAGATTCTTTTTAGTTCGGATAGATTCTCAGAATAAGAGTAAGATTAGATACATAAGCACAATTAAGGTGTTTGAAAGTTAATTTCATTCAGTACTTCTGCACCTCTCTATTGAGGGATGGTTGTTCAACTCTGGAGATTCTGAGAGGCTACACTGCATTCAGTATATGTGATACAGTTCTGGCTTTAAATTAAAGGAAATAATGGAGCTGAAAGGAATCACTGCTGGGCCCGCTACATAGATTTTTCAGCATGTAATGACTGGAGTCGCGGTGTGCTTCCCTCCTCTCCTTGTAGAATGAGAGGTGCATGCAGGGTTTGTGTGTTAACTTTCTGGTGACCAGTGGGGTTTAGTGTTCACGATCCCCCAGTCCTGCTTTCCTCCAGCCTGGCTGGTTAGTAAACTTGAATCTGACTGGATGTTTACTTACCTTTCTTAAAATTTCTTTCATGTAAGGAGTTACATAGTTTGAGAAATAATTCTGTTGGAATTTGCCAATTTATTTACCTCTGTGTATCTCTGTCCCACAGAGTCCTTCTATGACACTTTCCACACCATGGCTGACATGATGTATTTCTGCCAGATGCTGTCAGTGGTGGAAACTATCAATGCAGCGATTGGAGTCACCAAGTCCCCAGTGGCGCCCTCTCTCATCCAGGTACTGAACAGCTGGTCTCAAGGGTGGAGAGTGAAAGGTGGGGGTGTTATTTCGGAGGTGTGCCACAATTTGCTGAGAGGTCTCAGTTAGTAAAAATACCTACTGGCACAGGAAAAGCACTGTTTTATCTGAACAAGGAGGAAATATTGAAACCTCAGAAATGTTTTCTAAAGTGAACTTTTGCCACTTCAGGTTGATGTCATTATAACATGTTCATGCAATCACAGTTATACTAGTAAAGCTAGGGAAACTTGATTCCCAGGCAGGAGGAACTCCCACCCTCAGTCTTCTTAGAGAGATCTCGGTCTCCTCCCACCTTGGGTAGACGAAGGCAGTGTAATAACTAGTAATTCTTTCTACTTTGGACTTTCTTTCATTCATGAAGGAGGATGTTCTGGCTCGTGAGGGGATCCCTCCCCCCAGTGCATCTATGTCTTTCCCTAGTATTTGGAAGGTTGTTAGCAGGAACGGGGCATCAAAGCCTCGCATCCTCCTTTCCTTTCCTAGCTGTGCCATTAAATACCACCTACCCAGACGCAGGGGAGCCAGGTGATTGATTACTGGTTAGTCTTTTCAGGAGTAGTTTTTGTAATTTTACCCTTTTGTGGGCTACCAGCGCTGGCATGCCAGTAGTATCAGTTGCCTGGTAAAGGGTGTTAATACAATAGCTTTGTTATATCCAGGTTTTCTGCCCTCGGAAAAAGGCTACTTTGTTTAAAGAGTAAAAGGGAAGAGTGAGTGACCCACTAATACGGAATAATATATATTTTTCATATCAATGACTAGTGCAGATAAGAAGTAGGGTGGAGTTTCTGGGGAGAGCACTTCCAGGTTCAGCATCACCTTGCAAGGCTCTGGCGAGTGCCATGCATGTGGAATACGGTGTGAAGGGAGCCCCGGGAGCTGGGCAGTGCCGCGTGATGCATGCGTGCATCGAGTAGGAAGTCACAGAACAGGACATACAGTGTGATGTCAGCACACGTAAAAACAGGCCGAGTGGAACAGTGTACTGTTTAGGAATACACACGTAAGCAGAACGGAACGGTTAACATAAGAAGGTAGTTATGTCCGCGGCAGGGGGGGTGTGCCTTACAAACTGTTCTACTTCTTAACTTGGGTTATGCAGACACAAATGTTCATTTGGCAATATCCTTGAAACTGTGTTGGAATGTGTGTGTATTTTTTTAAAAAAATATACTATTTATGATGATACATTTACACACACACACATTCTTATCCAGAAAGACTGGCTTGGGTATTAACTTATTTCAAAACTGGGGCAGAGGATTAAACCAGTTAAGCCCAATCTTTTTCTGTTTACCTTGAATTTAGTTGGGTTAGGTTTCAGATAACACGTGTATATGGTTTTTAAAAATATACTTTTAAAATTGTTTCTCTCTCTTGGGTCCTTTTAATAGCTTCTTGGAAGAAATTTCATTTTGTTTATCATCTTTGGCACCATGGAAGAAATGCAGAACAAAGCGGTGGTTTTTTTCGTGTTTTACCTGTGGAGCACAATTGAAATTTTCAGGTGGGTAGAAATGCTCAGTGTTTGAATGCTTCTCCTTTGGGTCAGCTCTTTCTCAGAGAGTTGCTGTCTTGTCTAGAGTCTCATTTGGGTTGGGGTTAAGGCTCCATCTTTGGAGAGTCGTAGCTGGATCTGTGTGCTCCGTGCAAGTGGGGCAGAGTGGTTTTTACAGCAGCCTTTGGATCGTAATCCCAGCCTGGCCACTGTGGAGCAGAAGGAGAGGTCCAGGGAAATGAAAGACCTCTTTTACCCTTCAGGCTCTTGCTGTCTTGTTGGGAAGAGAGGACTCATTTGACACAGAAGAATTCATGAAAGGGCTGAAGGAACGTGGGGTTGAAGGAGGAATCCAGGTTGGATGGAATTAGTGAAGACCAGCCTTGTAGAAGGGATGGTAGAAGTGGATCTTTTACTGCAAGATTTTTGAAGTTAAAATTGACCTCTTATCTGATTCTTCAATTCTTAGTTGTCAATAAAATAAATACCTTTTTAAAAAATTCAGTTAAAATAGATGTATTCTTCTCTACCAGACCATATATAATCCATATGTATGATTTGAGGTTAAAGGTCTTCGGTACACTTAAGTATACTTTTGTATCCTTATCCTGATGACTTTCATTTATCCAGAGATAGTGTCTGTCAATGTGTCTGTCATCCTTATCTACTTGGAATTTCGAGGAGAACTAGGAATGAAGCCAAAAAGCTTCTGAGCATCCATTCCACATACTGAACTATTCCAAAGAGGGTTCCTTTGAGACCTACACTTGGCCTCTCATTCAAGAGAGTTCACATCCTTTGAAGATTGGGGGAGGAGCATGATGGGTATTTATGGGTAGGTAGATCAGGGTTATACTTCTGTTCAGAAGAAGACATGTGTGATGAGTTGTGAAATGGTTCTGTTTGAATGGTGTTCTAGAGTTGCCTTCAGAACGTGAAGTGGCTTTTAACACCTGAATTCCTGATTTTTGACAGGTACCCCTTCTACATGCTCTCCTGCATTGACATGGATTGGAAGGTGCTCACGTGGCTTCGTTACACTGTGTGGATTCCTCTGTATCCTCTGGGATGTTTGGCAGAAGGTACTTTCAGGAACTCCGGGTTTAATAGCTCAGCTGCAAGGGATAGCTAAGCCAATAGGCCAGTTAGTTCTTCCGCCCTCTGCCAGCCTTAGTCAATATATGGATGTTGGACTTTTCAAGATTTTCTTTCCAGTGGTTTCCTTCCATAATACTCCTGGTATCCCGACTATTCCAGGGGAGATACCTCATTTGGAAGCTGGGTGGTCATGTATCACGTGCTTCCTGTTTATACAGTGGCTTTAATTTTCCAAAGCAGGTTCATATTGATGACTTTATTTTATTCCAACAAACAGCTAGTGGGTGAGTCAGGTAGGGATTTTTCTCTCCATTTGATAGAATAGCAAACTGAAGCCCAGTGTTGTCAAGTGATTGCTCCTCATTCATCTTCTGTCGTCAGTTGGAGGTTCATGTGAAAACTGGGGGGGGGAAAGAAGAGGCATAAGCCCTCTGTATGAAGGGGGAAGGAAGCGTTTTCAGCAAGCCCGTGACTGAAACTTGGAGGGGTGAGAAGGCGCTGTCACTAGACGTTTCTGCATTTTCTTTGCTTCTAACAAGTTCTTGTTTTTGCTTTTAGCTGTCTCAGTGATCCAGTCCATTCCAATATTCAACGAAACAGGAAGATTCAGTTTCACATTGCCGTACCCAATGAAAATCAAAGTTAGATTTTCCTTCTTTCTCCAGATTTATCTTATAATGTTATTTTTAGGTAAGCATTGGCTCTGTAATAGACTTTTTCCTCGCACTTCTTTAGAGGGTAGAATGAAATGATTCCAAGTTTTAAAACTCTTTAGGAGTCATATTTCCAAAGGAGTAGTGTAGAGTTAAGAGAAAGATGACTTTCCAGAACAGACCCTCCAGGAGAATACGCCGCATGTGGGAAGTATTTCTTCCCAAATCCCCAGTGGTCGAGTTATCTTTCTTGAAGTGCTCTTGGCCATTGGGAACTCACTGTAATACAGTTCATTTTTAAAACAATTTAAGAAGCTCTTTTAAAATAGAAAAACAAGCTCATTTTCCTTTTACTAGTTTCAGGAGCACATTCCTTACCCAGAGCTTACGGGGGGGGGGGGGGGGGGGCAGTCTGACTGGCAGCAAGGAGCGGGGAGCCGCCCAGAGCCGTCACAAAGCCTTCGGCCTGACCGTTCCGCACGTGCAGCCTGCTTGCTTATTTATTAACTTACTTTTGTAGAAAATAGAAATTCTTGCCTTAATTCATAAAAACTAAAAGGGGAAAATATGTAAACCTAAATGATTGCAAATATGAGAGACTTACAAGTCTTCCTAACTATAAGGACTGTTTAAAGTTCTCATACATTTTAATATAATTCATGTGTTTTTCTCTGCTTTAGTTCACAAAAGCCTTGAGGTGACCCTAAATAAGCATGGCTATCTGGTCTCCTAGCAACAGAGGATGTGACAGCAGACAGTATATTAATCTATTGCTGTGCGACAAATTACCCCAAAGATGGACCGATTTAGCAGCTTAAGACAAACATTTCGTATCTCACAGTTTCCGAAGATCAGGACGCTGGGCGGTGTGGTGGGGCTGGTTTAGGCTCCCTCACGAGGTTTCAGTGAAGCTGTCAGCTCAGCCGGGGCTACCGTTTCTGCAGACTTGACTGGGGCTGGGGGCTCTGGTCCCAGCCCACTCATGTAGCTGTGGACAGGAGGCTTCGGTTTCTGGCCGCAGTGCTTCTTCATGTGGCTGCCCGTGACGTGACTTCCCCCGCGAGCAAGTGATCTGAGAGAGCCAGAAGCCACACTGCCTTTTAAAATTTTTATCTGTTTAATTTTTAATTGTAATATACTTGACATATAGCATTGTTTAGGTAGGTATCAACGTGTTGTTTGATACATCGATGTGTTATAATATGATCGCCGTTGTAGCAGTAATCAGCACCTCCGTCGTGTCCACGCTGCCTTTTCTAACCTGGTCTCAGGAGTGACACACTGTCATTTTTCTCATATTCTGTTGGTTACATAGACCAACCTAGTCCAGTGTAGGAGGGGACCACACCAGGGTATGAAATACTAGGAGGTAGGATCGCTGGGGACCAGCTTGGAGGCTGGCTGCCCCAGCCAGTGAGAGGAAGACCACAGAAAGTAAACGCGGGGAGCCAGAGAGGCCGGTGGTCTTGGTGACTCAGGCTGGGGAAGAGGAGCCCACGCTCAGGGTGTCAGCCCTTGGCAGGGGCACGGTTAAACAGTATCCATCATGGGTGTAGGTCATTTGCCAAAGGCTACATTTTATTCCATTTCTTATTTTCTATCTCAGAAAAGGTACACATTACAGAAAAATTTCTAACCAGCAGTGTTAAAATGGTTGGTGGTTGAAGGGAGTAAGCTTCAGTCTGGAAAATGCACTCATTAAAAGAACTCTACCTCTATTACTGGATAAATCTCCTATGACTGTGATTAGGCTCCATGAGGTGGGCATACTGAAAGTGTTAAAGAGGAATAAGTATTGGAAAGACCCTCAAAATATTTTACCAGTAAAGTTAGAAGGGTGGAAGTATTTTGATGTGCACGGACCCTCGTGGCCTTTCTTCACGTTGCGTATGTCGTCACACACTCTAATTTTCAAGGTTTTATACAAATACATAGTTTGCCTACAATGAGTATGTAGTTGTTCTTATTCTTCAGGATGAAATGTTCTAAATTTGCATAATTTAGAAGCAGTATAACAGCCAGTTACTTCTGTACATAGATCAAGTTGCTCTTCTAAACCTACATTTTCTCACAAAAAGCCTATAAAATAAGTGTTTTTAACTGTTGTGCAATGAGGAAGTTGAGGTGAGGCCAAGCCACAAAATAGTCCGTGGTCAAGTAGAATTGAAATTTGTTTTTTCTGGCTCTGAGACCCTGTGTTTTCTAATTCACTAGGTCGTGCTTCTTAGAAAAGTGTGTCACATCTTGTAAACTGTTGCTTAAACGGGTTATTGCATAGCCCTTGTTTCTATACTGCAAATTTGTGTATTCTATGCAAGTCGTTAAAAGAAAGTGAATAAAAAGAACATTGTGAACTCCAATTAAGGAAATGTTTAGGGATACATTCCGTAATGTTTAACTTTCATCGAAAAACATCAAAAGTGAGATGGGAATGGGTATGTGATAAAGTAAATGTAAAGAATAAAGTTTAAATCTAGGTGGTATTTACTGTACAATGATTTAGTCTTGCTTTTTTTTTTTTAAAAGATTTTATTTATTTTTAGACAAAAGGTGAAGGGAAGGAGAAAGAGGGCTGATAAAGTCATTTTTATGTTCGAAAGTTTTCATAATAAAATATGGGAGAAAATGAAATTGTAAACCCACTGGGAAAAAACTGAGCTGTCTCTAGTGCATCGTAATCATTTTTAATAACTTATTAAGTTGTTCTTTCTGAGCAGCTGCAGTAAGCACAGAGAGGTATGAAAAACAGACAACTTGAGACCGCCCCTGCTCTAGGAGCTTTTGGTTATAAACAAGGACAAAGAGTCTCCTTTCTAACTGGCTCTTTTCTTTTTCAGGGTTGTACATCAATTTCCGTCACCTTTATAAACAGCGCAGGAGGCGCTACGGACAGAAGAAGAAAAAGATCCACTGAAAAGAGATTTAGATGACTTCTTGCCATTTAGACTTTTGAGCCTAATCTATAATTCTTAAAGTTTTACCTTCTTGTACTGATGTAAAAGTTTTTTTAAAGTTAAATCATTCAATTCTCAGTAAGGCTATCTTCCATTTCCCCCAGTAACATCCTGAATTTATTGTAGTGTCTTCCCGTAGTACTTGCATGACATCCACGACAGGTTCGTCCTTTTGTGTTAAGTGACGGCAGACTCGGCCCTGCTCCCACCCACTCCATGTCCAGTCGGTCTGTTTCACACAGGCCGGAGAGGGCTCTTCAGTGTCCTGGATCTACTCGGTACTGGCCATGCTGACAGCTGGGGTTTGTTCTTTTCAGCTATTGATTGTGGAGGGAAAAATCACCTCTTTTGCTCTACAGGGTGCTGTAAAAGTGACTCAGGCAGGACCTAACATATTCTGTACCCAAGGGGTTACTTGTTAAGTAGGGTGGTATTGATTTTTTGAAAATCAATTTGACTCAGTCATTGCTAAGACATTTCTGAGTCCAAGTGGGCCTAGAGAACACATATTACCTCTGAATTTTTTGGCCTCTCTAATGCTATGTTACCAGACAGTGCTTACCTGTGTGGGCACAGAGTGCTTTGAGAGAAACCAGTCAGAATCTTGAAACACCAGGATCACTTCATTCCGGGATAAATCAGAACTATTTGAAACACTAAAGAAAGATGAAACACTAGTTAGACGATAGTGAGATTGTAAGAATTCCAAACCCAAATGGCTACAGGGATCAGAAAGGTCCAACTGGCGATAAGACAGCCGCTGGCAGTGCAGCCTGTGGCAACCTGGAGCACGAGAGGCCAGACTGGACATGCCTGCAAAACTCTCAGGCCCTGCGCAAACAAAAACTCAGTCTCCCTTCCCCTAGACTGGCTACGTCCATTTACTTGTGTGCCTGTCAGAGTAAGTGCTGGGATCATCTGTTTTTGGTGTTGGTTTTTTTTTTCTAATTTTATCTTTATTGTATTTTTCCATTACCATTTAGTCCCCTTACATCCCCTCCCGCCAGCAATCACCACACTGTTGTCCGTGTCCATGAGTCCTTTCTCTTTTTTGCTTAGTCCCTCCACCCCCTAATGAATTGTTTGTTTTGAACAGACCTAAAATCACCTTTTATTCTGCCATTGTTTCACCTTTCTGCAGTAGGATAGTGAATAGAGAACTTGGGCTGGAGAACAGCCAGCTAGCTAGTCCTCTAACAACGATTCCTGGCAGGAAACCCACCAACAGAGGAACTGAAAAAGCATCGAGGCATTATGAAGTGTGGCCATTGTCAAAAACATCAGTTTCTTCTACTACATTCCAAGTCAACTAAGTAAAATGGGTTAGAAGTAATGCTTGTATAAAGAATTTAAGGTACGGCTGCTCTTTCTGTTTTGCCATTCCCGTTGTTCCTAGGTGGAAGGGGCCGAAATGAAAACTGAGCCCAAAAAGGAAACTTGGTTTGACCTAAAAACATATGATTAGCATAGGCTGGATGATTTTTTACAAGTTCATTGCACTGAAGGATATTTTGCATGTCTAACTTCTGTCAATATTTGTTTGTGTTAACTTCTGATGTTCTTTCACTTGACTTTCTGTGCATAATTGGGCAGATCAGCTTTGCAGTCAGATTATGCTGCATCTGTGGCATAATCTTATATTCTTATAAGCCCTTTTGTTGCTGTCTGAGAAAGCAAAAGATTGTGTATTTCTATTAAACATTTACATTCAAAATCCTAATAACTTGTGTTTAGAGATAATTTATGTACTCGAATGGTTTTGAAGTTGTTAGTGATCAAAGTCCTTTGTTCAGACAAAATAATATATAGCCCTTTGGCATGTTAAACCAAAAGTGGCTGCTCAGGTTGAAGCTTGTGGGAGTAATACCCACAAGGTGGTCCACAGAACAATTTGAAAAGTGCTGACATAAATAACAACTAGAGAAGCTACCAAACTTGCCCAGGGCTGTGAAGCTGGCTGATGACTTGGAAGGATAGCTGACTGCAGTGACCTGTCAGAATCTAGCTTAGCCAGTGTCAGAAACAGGGAAGTCGACTTCTGGCCAAGATGGAGGTATAAGTAGATACTCTTTGCCTCATCGTACAACCAAAAGAAGGACAGTAATGCATTAAAAAAAAAAAATCAGAACTGCCAGAAAATTGAAATGTATGAAAGTCCGACAGCCAAGAAAGAAGAAACATTCATCCAGACCAGTAGGAGGGGAGGAGACAGGGAACCGGGGGGTTTCCACATTTGTGTGTGGATAAACCAGGAGGAACAACTGGGGAGTGAGACTGAACAATGCAGGGTTCCAGCATGGGGAAATAAAGCCTCAAAACCTCTGGCTGTAAAAACCTGTGGGAATTGAGGGGAGTTCTTCAGAGAGACCCACAGGGTCCTAGAATGGACACAAGTCCACACACCTGGGAATTGGCACCCGAAGGGCCTGATTTGCTTGTGGGAAGTGGGGAAAGTGACTGAAAGTCTGCTAAGAGGGGAGCAAATGGCATTATTACCTTTTGGGCTCCTCCCCCACATACAGCACCACAACACAGCAATGTGGGTTGCTTCGCCCTGGCAAATACCTAAGTCTCAGCCCCTTAGAACGTAACAGGTGCGCCTAGACAAAAAAAATGGCCTCAGTGAAAGAACAGATCAAAGCTCCAAAAATAGAACTAAGTGATAAAGAGAGCCAACCTATCAGATGCACAGTTCAAAACACTGGTAATCAGGATGCTCACAGAAATGGTTGAGTATGGTCGCAAAATAGAGGTAAAAGTGAAGGCTATGCAAAGTGAAATAAAGGAAAATGTACAGGAAGCCAACAGTGAAGGGAAGGAAACCGGTACTCAAATCAAAGATTTGGACCAGAAGGAAGAAGTAAACATTCATCCGGAACAGAATGAAGAAACAAGAATTCAAAAAAATGAGGAGAGGCTTAGGAACCTCTGGGACAACTTTAAATATTCCAACATCCAAATCATAGGTGTGCCAGAAGGAAAAGAAGAGTTAGAAATGGAAAACTTATTTGAAAAAATAATGAAGGAGAACTTCCCCAATCTGGCAAAGGAAATAGACTTCCAGGAAGTCCAGGAAGCTCAGAGAGTCCCAAAGAAGTTGGACCCAAGAAAACAAACACCAAAGCACATTGTATTTACATTACCTGAGATTAAAGATTAGGAGAGAATCCTAAAAGCAAGAGAAAAGGAGACAGTTACCTAAAAAGGAGTTCCCATTAGACTAAGCTGATTTCTCAAAAGAGACCTTACAGACAAGAAGGGGCTGGAAAGAAGTATTCAAAGTCATGAAAGGCAAGGATCTGCATCCAAGATTACTCTATCCAGCAAAGCTATCATTTAGAATGGAAGGGCAGATAAAGAGCTTTCCAGATAAGGTCAAGTTAAAGTTCACCATCACCAAGCCCTTATTATATGAAATGTTAAAGGGACTTATCTATAAAAAAGAAGATAAAAAATATGAACACTGTTGACAACAAACTCACAACAATCAACAACCGAACCTAAAAAATCAAAAACAAAAGCAAACTAAGTGATCAACTAGAACAGGAATAGAATCACAGAAATGGAAATCATATGGAGGGTTATCAGAGGGGAAGGGGTTGGGAAAAATGGGGTAAAATGTACAGGGAATAAGTAGCATAAATGGTAGGTACAAAATAGACAAGGAGGTTAAAAATAGTATGGGAAATGTAGAAGCCAAAGAACTTATATGTACGACCCATGGATATGAACTAAGGGGATGGAATGCTGGTGGGATGGGGGTTACAGGAAGGGAGGGAATAAAGGGGGGGGAATGAGACAACTATAATAGCATAATCAATAAAATACGTTTAAAAAGAAAAAATCAGGGAAGTCAATAGGAAACCCAAGGAACCCTCATGATTTATGAATCTGTTTCACATAGGAAAGCAGGATTTATATCCAGATAGGACAGAACCGAAGGCAAAGACATTAGTTTCCCAGTGAAACCACTTTATAGAAAATCAATTTTTTTTATTTTAAAAAATTGAAGAAACGGGACAAATTTTATACATTTATGGTTGCTATTTTTAAGTATGTACCTCAAGACATACCAAAGGCACCTAAGGGTTACCACCAAGTTTTGCCCAAGTTCTAAGGAAAGTTCTGAAACTTAGTGGTGTAGGGCTTGTACTTAGAAAGTCCCAGACAGTCTGTTGCTCAGTCCAAGGCCAGAAGCTTGAAAGTGTCCTTACGATTGAGCGAAGAGAAGATACCTTTCAGAACGCCAGAGGACCCCTGCAGGTCAGGTTTCCTGAGGAAGGGGGAGAGCTCTGTGCCCACCAGACCTTCAAGCTTCTCCGTAGACGTACCCGTCGTGGCAGCCACAGGTGTCTTTTGGGCTGGAAGACTCTGAGCCTTAGAAAGTTAAAGCCCAAGCAGCCAGCCACCCTTCGGAGCCCTTCTGAGACTGCAGCAGTCATTCCAGCCAGCAGTGGTGCTTCTGAGGCAGCCTCTGGGAGCTCTTTGGGTGGTCACTGCAGAGGTGAACACTCTGGAAAAGTGTTTGCCCCTATGTGTGTTCAGCTGAAATGAAAAAAGAAGGAAGGTTCCCAAAGTCAGCTTCACATTCTTTCAGCACTGCTCCCAGAGAAGTCTGTCTGCAAAGGTGTGATGTTGTGGTCATAGCCGGCATACTCGGAGGTGCCGGTACTGGCCAGCTTGAGCTGCTGGGCAGCGTGGGTCAGCTGGAACGCGGCGTCGGGGTGGGCTGTGTCAGGTAGCAGTGTGCACTCCCTTTCCAGCATGTCCGCCACGCCTTTGAGCAGGTCCAGGAACCCAAAGGCCAGGGCAGCCTTTCGTAAACGGTTCAGCTCCTGCAACCACAGAAACAAAACAATGTTCCTAAAATGCTGCCCTGGTCACGTGTTTTTGTTTTTTTGGACAATAAATGGAGGTTTTTTACATCAAAGGTATAACTGGATAAGTGTATTTGCAACCATTATTGTGAAATGCTTTTTAAGAAAATCCAACCAACTTCTCTGCAAATAGCAGACACATACCTCAACTATGCTGACCTAATTTTTGGTGGATAATGTATATAATTAGGCAGAAATAGGTAAGCTCACTTTGGTAGATTAACTATTAAATTCTCCCTCAAAACTCCATTTGTGGTTCTCACTTCTTGGTGGATCTCTATTCCCACCTTGCCTTCTACCATCTTGTTGACTTTCTGACCAGCTGCCCCGCCGACTGTCTACCTGACCAGCCAGTCCAACCATTCCATGTCTGGAATTGTCACACACTTTCTAAGTGCTCAGCCTAGAGTAAGTTTTCCTTGACCCCTAACTGAAGTGAGCGTTTTCATATAAGAACAAAGGGTTGTTGGAGATGCCTGTGACGAGGGCCTGAGGACGTGACCGAGAAGCGGCTCCTCCCCAGGCGAGGAGGAGGCTGGGTGAGAGACACAGCTGACACCGCACAGGTTGTCACCACCGCAGCAAAGGAGCACGTCAGCCAAATGTGGTGAGGCACTTTGCTTACATCATTTCATTTACTTGTAACTACGGAGGGTTACTTTTCCTCTGTTACTCGGCTACGGAAAAGGCTTGTCCCAAACCTCAGAGGGCTCTTAAACCTCTGGTGCCTCTCTGGCTGGGCTTCAGGCTGGATGCCAATGAACATGTTTGGAGGAGAGTCTGGAGGGGTCAGGGAGTCTGACCTCAAACTCGGCCACAAAAAGAAAGGCGGGGTAGTGAATGGGAGCAGAGAGGTAGGAAGTGCCTCATCAACCCCTTAGCAACGTGATGTGGGCAAGTTGTGTAGCCTCTCTGGGTCTCAATGGCCTCATTTACAAAAAGGGAAACCTCTTCCCTGCCCACTGCTGGGGCTGATGCAATCGCCTGGCAGAGGTCCTTTCTGGCTTTGATATGTGGGATTATATAAAACCAGAATAGAGAAATGGGCTTCCTGACCACTGTCAACAAGTGAGAAGTTCAAAAGGCCAAAGTACAAGTGTGTCAGCTGAATAGATGGCTGACGAGTGTGGAGAAAGCTCTGCAGGGAGGAGGACCACAGCCACAGAGGGGCCAGGCCGGTGTGAATTACAGGTGTCAGTCAGAGAGGCCTGGGGCTGATCATCTGTCTGTCTGAACTCTGATTAAGGTTGTTCTTGCTTGTTTCACCAGCTCACTATGTAATTAGGTTTGAACACAGCAGTGACATAAATAACATCCAGCCTAACAACATAACATACTTTGTCTGGGTGAAATAACATCCAGACAAAGTAGCATGTATGTTCTCTGGGAGAAATGCTGGCCTGGGGCGGGCTGTGTGCCCACATTTTCAGACTAGCGAACTAGGACGAAACTGACAGCACAGCACACCTCACACTGCCACTTAATTTGATCTCACCCAAGCGCCGGAAGGACAGGAGAGATGAGTGAGCTTATGTGCCCCACACTCCACCTCAGCCCTTGTCACTTTAATCCTCCACCCATGGTTCTGGACTAGCTAGGTATGGTTTCTGAAGGCCATCTGTTTGCAACTCATAAATGTGTAATTTTAGAAGTCATTCTTGGAAGCACCTTTTCGGGTACAATAAGAATGTTCTGGGCAATCACTGTCCCAGGAAGTCACGTACAATGGTGGCCCGAGGTTAGGCTGGATGGATACCCACATGGGATGGTGAGAAGGGTTAAGGGCTATGAGGGTTAAGGTCCTTTCAGCCCCTTCCCTTAGCCTGTCACAGAAGCAGCAACACTGAGAGGCCCTTCAGCACAGAACCAGGCTGTTTAATTCTTGGATTTTAGGGCAAAAATGGACTTATCGCTTCTACTGACTTCACTGATGAAAAACACTGAGGCGGAAGCCATACATTTCTAATCCCTGTCCATGTTCACTCTGCTACCCCACACGGACAACAGTGAACCATTTCTTTTCGGCAAACTTCCCAGGCCCCAGCCTCTTCCACTACTACAATTCTAATGGTCTCACCTTATAGAATGTCTGTGTTTTTTCAGGTAGTTTCCTTGCATTTCTTAAAATCTTCTGTACATCTGTCTATCAAGCATAAAAAGAATTCAACATTAGAATTCTGTGGTAAAGGGGAAAGAATACAAAAGGATGGTTCTAAATGTTTAAAGAAATGAAAACGGGAACAGAGTGACAGTGTCAAAGTGAGGATCCCTTCCGCGTTAACGTCACTGTTCTGTTCAACGTTAGTGCAGCAACCCCTCCTCCAAAGTGCTCGATAATAAATCCTTGGTGACAGAAATGAACTTGTCTCACAAAACACACCCAACAATCATGTATATATATCCAGCTGCTTTTTTAACAAGGGTGCCAAGACCATTCAATGGGGGTAAGAATAGTTTCTTCAACAAATGGTACCGAAGAGCCACATATATAAAAGAATGAAGTAGGGTTCTTACTTCATACCATTTACAAAAAGCAAATCAAAATGGTTCAGAGCTAAAACTATAAAACTCCTAGAAGAAAACACAGGGGCAAATCTTTATGTTCCTGGATTTGGCCATGATTTCTTAGTCACAACAGCACACCAACAAGAGAAAAATCAGTCTGATGAATGTTCACAGCAGCATTCAGAACAGCAACAGTGCAGGGACAATCCCAATGCTCACGAGCTGCATGACTGGGGAAACGAAATGCCGCACAGTTAGACAACGGGCTATTACTCAGCCGCGAAGGGGAGTGAGGTGCTGCCGCAGGCTACCCCATGGATGAACACTGAAAGCATTATGCCTAGTGGAGGCCCAACAACAAAGGCCACACGGTGTATGATGCATTTACAGAAAATATCCAGAATAGGCAAATCCATACAGACAGAAAGCAGATTAATGGTTGCCAAGGACTGAGGAAGATGGGAAAGTAAAGTGACTTGCTTAATGGGTACAGGGTTCCTTTTGGGGTGATAAGATGTTCTGGACCTAGGTGTTAGTGATGGTCGTATAACATGTGATTGTACTAAATGCCACTGAATTGTATATTTTTAAATGGTTGAAATGGTGAATGTTATGTGTATTTCATAATAAAAAAATACACCCAGACTAAAATAAAAATTAAAAAATAATGTTAGAAAAACCCCAAAAAAGGAAAAAAAAGAAAAAGAAAAATTCAGCCATCTTTCCAAATCTTTCCAATAGGGAAGTGCTGGGGTCGGGGATGGCAGAAAAGGGGCAGAACCTGATTCTCCAACAAAGAAAGAGACCCTCCTCCCTCAGCCGCAGCAGGGTGTCCAGTCTCCATGGCAAGGGGGCAAGGAGAGACCACGCCACCAACGGGAGCCACTTCTGTTGTCAGGTGGTCTGACGCCGCCTCCTCTGCCTACAGCTGGACTCATTGGAGGAACAAAGGAAGAAAGGTACTCAAGTGAGAAGCAAGGCTCAAAAGTGATTTTTAAAAACAGGAAGAAGAGATGTCACCTGAGTGCCTTGTCTGAAGGTAGCATGTCTTGGTCACAGTACACGCTCAGCTTCCCACGAGAGTGTTTTTGTGGAACTGCAGTGTAAAAGCTACGGTTTGGGCTCTACTGTGGGGGTGGAATAACCGCGTGAAGGTTTTTACATCTTTCTCAAAATTGATTTAGAGATAACACCCATTACATTAGTCAATGCCTCCAAATCCCATGCCAGGAAAACGGGTCTCTCTAGAAGAACTGGCCTGCTTCCTTTACCAGACACGTAACCCCATACAACAGAACACGCTCCATGCTTCTTTTTTTTTTTTTTTTTTAAATATATTTATTGATTATGCTATTACAGTTGTCCCATTTCCCCCCCCACTCCACTCCATCCTGCCCACCCCCCTCCCTCCCACATTCCCCCCCTATAGTTCATGTCCATAGGTCATACTTATAAGTTCTTTGGCTTCTACATTTCCTACACTATTTTTACCCTCCCCCTGTCTATTTTCCACCTATCATCTATGCTACTTATTCTCTGTACCTTTCCCCCCCTCCCCCTCCCACTCCCTTAATGACAACCCTCATGTTCTAGTTGTTTGCCTAGTTTGCTCTTGTTTTTGTTTTATGTGTGGTCGTTAATAACTGTGAGTTTGCTGTCATTTTTACTGTTCCTATTTTTGATCTTCTTTTTCTTAGGTAACTCCCTTTAACATTTCATATAATAAGGGCTTGGTGATGACGAACTCCTTGAACTTGACCTTATCTGAGAAGCACTTTATCTTCCCTTCCATTCTAAGTGATAGCTTTGCTGGATACAGTAATCTTGGATGTAGGTCCTTGCGTTTAATCTTGGGTAATGTAATTATGATGTGCCTTGGCGTGTTCCTCCTTGGGTCCAGCTTCTTTGGGACTCTCTGAGCTTCCTGGACTTCCCAGAAGTCTATTTCCTTTGCCAGATTAGGGAAGTTCTCCTTCATTATTTGTTCAAATAAGTTTTCAATTTTTTGTTCTTCCTCTTCTCCTTCTGGCACCCCTATAATTCGGATGTTGGAACGTTTCAAGGCGTCCGGGAGGTTCTTAAGCCTCTCCTCATTTTTCCAAGTTCTTGTTTCTTCATTCTTTTCTGGTTGGATGTTCGTTTCTTCCTTCTGGTCCACACCATTGAATTGAGTCCCAGTTTCCTTCTCATCACTATTGGTTCCCTGTACATTTTCCTTTGTTTCTCTTAGCATAGGCTTCATTTTTTCATCTGTTTTTCGAATAGATTCAACCAAGTCTGTGAGCATATTGATAACCAGTGCTTTGAACTGTGCATCCGATAGGTTGGCTATCTCTTCGTCGCTTAGTTGTATTTTTTCTGGAGCTTTGAAGTGTTCTGTCATTTGGGCCATTTTTTTGTTGTTGTTTGTCTTGGCGCGTCTGTTACTTTAAGGGGCGGAGCCTTAGGTGTTCACCGGGGCGGGGTAATGCTGGTCTAGCTGCGCTGTGACGCTGTATGTGGGGGAGGGGCCGAGTGGGAGCAATGGCGGCCGCCTCACTCTCCTCCGGCTTTCAATCTTTCACTCCGCTACCCACAATCAAACTGGGCCACTCTGGTGCTGGTTCCCGAGTGAGTGGGCCTGTGCACACTCTAGGCCCCTGTGGGTCTCTCCAACAACCTCTCCTGTGAGGCTGGGAGTCTCTCCTGCTGCCGCCCCAACTCCCACGGGCGTTTTCAATCAGAGGTTTGAGGCTTTATTTCCCTGAGCTGGAGCCCTGGGTTACGCGGTCTGCTTCTCTCCCCGCCGTTCGTCCGGTTTATCTGTGGGCGAATGTGGTGCCGTGGGGTGCTACCCGCTGCTCTGCCTGCCCCGCTCTCCGCCACTCTGAGTCCGGCCCTCTGGGTTTATCTGTGCAAATGTGGGGCCGCAGGGTCTGCTAGTGCTCAGACTGCCTGCGCCATTTGTCCCACACTCAGCCAGTCTCAGTCCCGCCACAGCCAATGCGAGTCCTCTCCACCCCGGTGCCCGTCTCCGCCCCTCCTACCAGTCTGGATGAATGTTTATTTTCTATTTTCTTGGTGTTGGTCCCCCTTGCTGTTCGATTTTCTGTCAGTTCTGGTTGTGCGAGGAGGCGCAGTGTGTCTACCTACACCGCCATCTTGGTTCTCCGCTCCATGCTTCTTGTTCGACCTTGGTAAGAGAAAGCTCAGAGCCAAACTGCTCAAATACAAGTATCATTTTGCCTTGGCTTCCTGGCACAATTGTTTCCCCTGTTCCCCTAGGTTTTGTATTGCTCTAAATTTTGTAAAAAATGATTTTGCTGTATACGTTTTTTCCCGTAGGCTACCTCAGATCCTTTTTGGAAATAATAACAAACATTAGAAGTAAATGAATTACTAAGTGTCAAAGGAAAGGAAAATCAAATCAAATGTCTGCTGGCCTGCGGAATCCCTCCTCCTGCCCCAGGGGAAAGCAGCGATGTTACCTGCAGGCCACTGGGTTTGATCCAGACAGTCACATTCTGGGCGTAACTGCGTTTGTTCTTGGGCTGCAGGGGGAATGGACTCTTATTGTCATCCTCACCGTAAGGGTTTTCTTTAGCATCTTAAAAGAAAAAGACATTCTTGAAATGACATCTGGCAAACACAATCAATTACATTTCCAATTAGGCTACAAGCTCTTTCAATCATTCAATCTTCTGTATCCTGTTACTTCTCTTATTAAGAAAATTCATTAGGTTAGGTTGGGGAACTTGTTCTCGATAAAAAGCCACAGATGTAAGAGATCAAACAATCAACTAAGGCTCATGTAAAAAAACAGCTTAATGTTTTCAAAGAAACAAGCTTCAGTGATTTGCTTTATAAATTAAAAGTTAGAGAAGTTAAAACTAATACACACTATACTAATGTGCTATTTAAAAAAATAAACATGCATACTGAAATTCTGTAAGTTTAGTCTAGCGCTCTCCTACAGAACTTTCTGAGATGACAGAATGGCAGCCGCTAGCCCACGTGGCCACTGAACACTTTTGTGTAGCCAGTGTAACTGAGGTACTGAATTTTAAATTTTATTTTAATTAAATAGCCTCAGGTGGCAACTGGATTGACAGCATAGGCACAGGCACTGAAATAATTAAAAAGGAAAATTATATAGAGCCAAATTAAGACAAAGGACAAGGGAAGAAATGTTTTTTGGTGAAACATACCCCACCATATGATGGCTTATTAGTTTACCACTTTCAAGGAATTAAAGCCATATTAGCCACGTGGATAAACAAGGGCTCCTGTTTTCCTGCCTGCTTCCTGATCCAATGAAACTCTGCCACAAACTTATAAAGCATATTTACATCTACTGATCTACTTTATCATTATTATTACCGCCTTCTGGGGTAGACAGAGCAGGAATCATTTCCCAACCAGCCACGGGGCTTCATCCTTGCCCAAATGTTCACATTGAAAACTGGAATTAGCCCAGTTTCTCTAACTGGGTAGGAAGCTTTCTAAACCCTGATTTGGTCACTGATTTAAAGGCTTCACACTGGCCCCAAACTACCTCTATCAGTCCTCCCTCCCAAACCCTCCAAAAAGTACCGACCCACTTTTCCATGGGTGTATTTCCATGAACACCTGTCTCTACATAAACCTTTTGAGTCGGGCCAAGATTCCAGCAGTCCTTTCCCACACAACATGCTCACTTCCAACTTCCCGGCCACTATTTCTGTTATTTCCCCTCCTGGAATGCTCTCCTTCCTCATCCATTTATTCCCTCACTCACGTATTCATTTATTATCTATAATAAGACCCCACTACGTAGCAGGTGCTGTGCTAGGAAGTGTGGCTAGAGAAGCTATTTTTGTGGCCTCAAGAATCTTATAAAAAATGTTTATTAAATCCCAACTATATAACATACACTATACATACACAACTTCTCTCTTTACAGCAGTTGTGGAGGGTAGGTATTATCAGTCCCATTAAAGAGGCGGAAACTGAGGCTCAGAGAGGTTGGACCTCCCAGGTTTTCACAGTGATTCACCTCGACCTGGTGCCAATGCCAACACTTTTTCCACTACTCAGCACGGCTGTTCCTCATCTACCCAAATCTACTCACGTTCTAGGTCCAGCTCCTATTCTGCCTTCGCCATGAAGTTTGTCCCAAGTTTTTCTGGCAGGCAGTGATTTCTCTAGACCCTTCTGTTCTACAGCACTTAGTACTGGTGCCAAACATTCCAACGTGTAGTCATTGCCCATCGTGTACTGTCTCTAACTGTTTAGAACCTGTATGTGGTGACTGGCTTAGCAGACAGAAAACACTGCATTTATGAAAAAAGAACAGGAGGCTTTAGAAATATGAAAACAGAAATTTAAAAATAAATAGTTTCAAGATAAAAGGTGAAAATACTTCCCAGATGGTAGAATAAAAAGAAAGCAATAGAAAAATGGGGAGGAATAGATAAAATTCACACATATACAAACACAAATCATAAATCAATGTTCTAGAAAGGAAGAGGAGAGAATACAGAGAGGAGAAAATCAGAGACATAACTCATATCCCCAGGACTGAAGAGCACGAATTGCCAGATGCGAGGGCCCACTGAGTGCCCGTCGCAGTGGGCGAAGAGATCAACAGCCAGGTACACCGTTCTGGAAGTCCAGAACGGCAGGGACGTGAAGAAGAGCCTGAAGGAGCGCAGAGGAAATACAGGTCAGGTCAGCGTCCCGGAGTCAGCGTGACACTGACTCCCAGTAGCAGCGGCCGAAGCCAGAAAAGACAACAGAGCAATGCTTCCAGACTCCGAGGGAGAACGGTTCCCAACCTAGAACTCCGTATCGAACCAAACTATCCATCAGGTGTCAGGGATGAACTACAGACATTTCCAAATACGCAAGATTTCAAACATTCACTTCCCAGGTACCCTTTTCTCAGGAAGACTCATGAATTAGAAGATCCACAGGAGAGACGTGAAGGGAAGATGCAGAATAACTATGCAACGGGCTGACAGAACAACCAGCCCGTTCATGAAACAAGAGGAAGAAAGGTGACTTTAAGGGGAAAAAAAAGAAACTGACAAAATCCCTGAAGAATGTATTTTAGTTAGGTAGAAATTAGTGATAGGTACTGAGAAAACAGCAAAGATAAAGAAACAAGGGCAGAGGAGGCTGGGAGGCAGCTGGAAGGGAGGGCTGCTCTCGTCTGCTGGGGGCTCCAGCTCTTTCCTGAAAGTCTTGGAGGAATCTCAGTGCCTTTCCAATACTTTCCAGTTTCTTTCTAATTGAGGTTAGAGTACATTTATCTTGCCTATTAGAAAAAAAAGAAAGAAAATAATTTTAAAAAGTAACAACTGGGACAGGGGACAAAAAGTTGCAAAACAGAAGAAATGTAGCTGGCTTAGTTGTAAATAACGTTTACATTACCTTGCAAGGACAGAGGACTGATTTAACCAAAAAGAGTGCTACAACCACACTGCAAGGATAGAGGAAGGAAAAAACGTGCTTTGTGGTTGTAGGTGGGTAAAACTGGTAGTGGCAAGAAAGATAAGCAGTAATTCTTAAATTAAAAAACACCATTTAAAATAAAAAGTCAAGAAACAGCTATACGGTTACTTAGAAATGTAAGTAAATACCAAAAGAAACAAGAGCTGAAAGTGGCTGTTTCTAGGAGCAGAACCAGGAGTAGGAGGGACAGGTGAAAATAATACTGCGTTGCATGCTTTGCTTTGATTAGTAGAAACAGCAGGATCCACCATTGTTATGTGTCTCCTGTGCCAGGCACTTTATACTTATTCCCTCAATAAAGTCTCTCAACAGCCCTCTAAGGCAGGTTTTTTATCAATCCTTACTTGTCACCACAAGGACAACTCCGGCCTCGTCCGACTACTGTGAGGACTCGGTGAGATGACACACTCCACCGTGTCCAGCGCAGCGCCCGGCACAGCGTTCATTCAATAAAAAGCTCCTGCGGCAGACTCTAATAGGGTCCCCTGGGAGTATGTACGCGTGCGCTCAGTGGGAGTGTGTGTGTGGAGGGAGAGAGTGAAAGGAGAGCTTCTGAAGGTGAGACTCTTCAACCGCCGCTGTAAGACAACCATCATGCTTCCCGGGCCTGTTGGAGGCAACCAACACTTCTGTCGTAGCATTAGCACCCGACTTAGTGAAGGTTACTTTGGGTGTTGCTCAAGGTCAAAAGGGACCTTTCCCTGAAATACTTTCCAACTCCAGACAAATACTAATGTGAATGCTGAAGAAATTAGTTTTTCTTACCCAAATGAACTGATACAACGTATTTGAAGCGCTGGAAGCAGAGCTCTTTAACAGATTACTATGAGGAAAAAAAGACTCAGACATTTTAAAAAAAGCACTTGCTAAAGCAAATGCAAAATCTAATTTTTAAACTTGGTATTTGAGGTAAAATGACTTTAGAGAGAGAAGTACTAATTTCCAAGCTACCATATCTTTCCGTCATTTTGTAAAATTTATCTTCTCTGCACACAAACTGCAAAGGATATCCCCATAAAAAGACATATGAAAAACAAAATAATTCAGGTTTTTTAAACCAAAAATCCTGGTATTCTTTTCAAGAAGGAACTCGACAGTCGTATCCTTAATAAGATAGCAGATCCACACTCTTTAAAAGCAAGTAACTGCAAAATGACACGTTTGTATACGTGACATTTGGGCCAGTCTATGGGACCGCACCGGACCCAGTGAGCGCCGCTGCTCTCACTGAAGTCGGTCAGAAACCAGAAAAAGGGGAAAGCCTCAGGTAAAACTCACTAGGCGACACCTTCAACAAACTTTTTAAATTAAAAAAATTACTTGCGGGGGAGAATTGAATGTGGGAGAGGGTAGGCAGGGCAGGGGAGAGTAATGGGGGGAAAATGGAGACAACTGTAATTGAGCAGTTAAAAAAAACTTAGCTCTTATTACCTTCATTGAAAAGAACAGATGCAGAGGGAGGAAAAGAAAAACATAAATATAAGACAGAACAAACAGCAGTTCAATCTTGATGAAGGGCGCCTGCAACAAGCCAAGCGCTGGTAGGCTGGAAGCCAGCTCAGAAAGAAATCTGAACGCTCCTACCTTTGATTACGGACTGGCATCTGTGGTGAGCACTATCCCAACAGTCTAGGTCAGGGGTGGCCGAACTTCTTCTGTAAAGGGCCCCATCGCAAATATTTTAGGCTTTGTGGGTGATGAGGCATCTGTTATAACTACTCACCTTTCCACTGGAGCCGGAGAGCGGCCACAGACCACGTGGAAAGGAATGAATGTGCCTGCGTGGTAACACTTTATCGACAAGACAGGCAGGGGGCCACTCTGACCTGCGGGCCAGGGTCAGCCGACCTCTGATCTAAGTGAAAGGTCAGGAAGGCCATAGCAAGGCCAGAGCAGCGGGTGTGAACACGGGCAGTGAACGTGAGAACGCCACGCAGAGACTACAGGAAGGAGGTGAGGGATCTTTCCGTCCTCACACACGCGCACACATACTTCCTGTGCCACCGTGTTCTCCTTCAATTACCACCTTATTTCTCTCCTCCTGGGGGCCAAACTGTCCTCTCCATTTCCTCTAATCTAATTCATTCCTCCGTTTTCCTCGTATCTAATTCATTCCTCAGCCTACGTCCTGGCCGACCATCTGCGGAAGCCACTTTTATGAGGCCACCAATAATCTCCTAACTGCCAAGATCAAATGACTCTTGATATTTGGTGTCCTCTTCTTCCCTTTTGGTTCCTAGTCCTTCCGGACTCTTCAATCTTTAAAACACTCATTCCACAGTCTCTTTCAGATTAAGTTCTTGAGGTACTCATCATTCTGTTGGTGTTCCTACAAAGGAGCCCAAACCCTCCCACGATTTGGAAACTTTTTCAAATCATGAACTCATCTTCACGGGGGACTTGTTTTTTCCAGAGGAGCCCTTTGCCCTGGGCTGTGGAGGTGTTCCCACAGAGCCACCACACCAGCTTCGGAGAAGAGGCCCTGAGGGTTTCACGGCTTCAGAACCAGTTTTGTTTTCTGAAGCAATGGTTTTAGAGGCCCCCACTTCAGAACGAGCAGGGTCGGTCCCCACGGTGCAGGACTCGGGCTCCAGTTTCTCATAGGAGACGCTTACACTTCTTCATGCCTAGAAAAGTCGGTAGAAAAAATGGGTAGAATTTTTCTTGTCATCCTCTCACGGAGCGGGTAGACCTCCATTCTACATTCTCAGCTTTCCTCATAGATGTCAGTTCTTTGTCTTGTTTGCAACCAAAGTCACGTCTCTTGGCCTGGTGGGACCACGAAACCCCAGCCCCCGGACCCTAGCTCACAAGATGGCAAACTATGGCCTGTTGCCCGTGTTTTACTTAAAGAATAGTGTTTGTATTTTTAAGTGATTGGGAAAAATGTCAAAAGGTATTTTGATATTTCATGAAATATACATGAAAATTATATGAATTCAAATTTTGGTGTCCACAAATAATAAAAGTTTTGGTAACAGTCACTATCATTTATTTACATATTGTGCTATGATGGCAGAGTTCAGTAGTTACGACAGAGGCCATATGGTCTGCGGAGCCTAAATATTTACTATCTCGTCCTTTTTCTGAACAAGTTTGCTGAACCTTGGCCTAGCTCCTAAGGCTTATATTCAGTCAAAATCTTCTCTAGGCTTCAAGGCAGAAGGCATCCTCAGACCTAAACTGACACGCATGCACTCTTGTATGAGCACTGTGCTTTCTTCTTGAGTCTCTTTATGCTCTTGGCTTCTGCGCTGTCTCTTCTACTGATACTTTACCTCTTTCATCTGCCTGTTCCTTCTCATTTTCCTTTACTTGCACCCTTTCCATTGTTCCCAGTAGCTGGTCCTTCCTAGGGGTTTGGTTCTTGTCTTTCTTTTCTTAATCTGTGCAATTTCCTGGAGCTACAGCTCTTAAAGTGTGGTATGGATCACGTGGATTGTAATCATGCGGGCAATGGTAGAACTTCAAGTTCCTGGGCCTGAATCCAGCTCTACTGAGTCAGAATCTCTGTAGGTGGGGTGCAGGAGACAGAATTTTTACACAGGTTTTCCATGTTTATTTTTGTACACAAAAACTCAAATTTCCCTAAGTAATCTCCCTCATTCTCACCATTTTAACTATCAGCCATAGGCTTACAATGAAAAATTATATTTCCAATTTGGCCCTCTCTCCTGAACTCTAGACTCTTATAGGAATTGTCTCTAGGCACCTCCCCCTAAATCACCAGGCATAAACTCATAGGCATAAACTCAACATGCACAAAAGATGCTCTTCTGAATCTACCCTTCTCCTCCGTTCTGTTTTCATTAACAGTACCACCTTCCACCCTGCAGCCCAGGTCAGCAACCTGGGATCATTCTCAGCTCTTCTCTTCCCTTTACTCTACCTTGTAAATATGTTTTGCATGGATCCCATCCTCTCTGTCCCCAGCCACTGCCCCCTGTTCTGGCTTTCACCTTCACATCTCCAGGCGACACCAGCGGAGTCACCTTCAGACTGCAGGGCGCCCTTCCCTTTTCAAGTCCACACCCCACAGTTATCCCTCTAAATGCAAACTTAATACCATTCACTTGGCGCTCAGTTATACTGTACAACACCAGGGGGGCACCAGCACCTAGAATACAGAGTCTCCTAACTGGTGTCTCCACTGTTCTTGTTACGGCCAGAAGGAACTATTACTCCCCTTCAGTGGCTCCCCAATATCTGCAGGACAAAGTCTCAGCTCTTTGCATTTCAGAGGAGGCCTGCCCTGCTCCAGCCACTGCCCACCTGGACCCTACCAGCTGGCCCTCCAGCCCCCGCCCTTACAGTGCGTGCACCAGGGCTCCTTTCTTTCCTGCATGTGCATGTCTGTCCTTCATCGGCTCACCAAATCCCTCTTTTTTCCTTCAAAAGTCGGCTAGGGTGCCTGTCCCCTGTGAAGATTTTCCTGAGTCCTCCAGGCAGAGGTGATCATTCCCTTCTGCAGGCCAGCTTGGACCTTGTGTTGGTCTGTGCTGATTATTCAACTTTCCACTAGACCTTGAGCAACTTCTGCTAACTCTTGTATCTCCTAGACCTGGCACAAAATAGGTTGCTTGGTAGATGTTCCCGAAACTGAAATGGACCCAAATGAGTCAATGATGACTCTACAGTTGGAACCTGTGTACCTAGGCGTACGAAGGCCTCCATCAGGAGTAGGAAAATCAGAAGGAACAGCTTAGGAGGCAAGGGGTGAAACAATGGTTCCTGTAACGAACATCCTGAGCTTGGGACTGTGGCAGCATATCCAGTGGCAAGGTCCAACTGGGAAGTGGAAATGCAATATGCAACTCCAGGGAGAAATCATGCAGGACCAGAGTGACAGGTCTGGGGAATCTGAAGCTATACTGGCTGATGAAATAACCAGGAGACTATGAGCGCAAGAGAAGTAGGCAAAGAAGAACATGATGAGGCAAGAAGACAAGACAACAAGGAAAAGAAAAGTTGCCAACAAAAAAAGGTGGAGTACCAGGAGAATCAACGTTAGGAAAGCCAAGAGAAAACACTTTCAAGACAGAAGGGGATTAAATTATCTAGGAGTAACTGGGAATTACCTGGGTTGAAAATTACACTAAGGAAAATTTACATTAAGGAAAAATAAGTGTATGGAGAGCTGCTTTTCACCTTAAGCAGTTAGAGCATTTATATGTACTTAAAGCAACCGAAATGTTGGTCTCCCCTAAGCTACACAGTTACAAGTTTAAACATCAAACTCTTCTAGGGCTCTCCATCCAGCATCAGACACCACAGCACACCCATAAGGGAGATCACGCAGCTCTCTGACTACACGGTCAGAGCTTAGGACAGCAGAGAGAAGACAAAGTCAAGATAAATAAAATCTGATCTGGCTTATACCTGAAATAGGACCCAGCTGTGCCATTTTCCCTAGCCATGGGAGAGGTTCTGGGCCAGGCTCAAAGAGAGACATCATGAGGTTTGATTTCTTCTTGCTGTCAGCTTGGGAGTAGAGCATTCCATGCCACTCAGGACTAGACGGAGAGAAGATGGAAGATCAGAAGAATACCAAGCCTGTGACTGTCATGTTAAATAAGTCTAACCTGTGTTTTTCTCTTGAGCAACAGGGGTTTCAGCTCTGAAATCAGGTGCATTACTTTTACTAAAGCCACATCCTAAACCTGAAAGTGCATACTGCTGCCCGCTCATATTACCATTCCTCTGGGACATGCATTTTATTCAGTTATGCAGACATGGCACTCAAAAGCAGTCTTAAAGGAGAAAAAAAACCACAAAGTGGGAGGTAGCTGCAGGGGTCGGGGGTGAGGAGTAAGGGCTGCGATCTGTAGGTCTTCCCAGCTGCCTGCCTCAGTCACTCACAGCAGCACCAACACAGAGAAGACCTCGTAACAAAGGGCACAAAGCCATCACCTAGCTCTGCTCCTCCTTCTCAAAGGGCCCCATGTGGTTCTCAAATTCAGAACCAGTACAAGGAGCTTGGGCACCATGAAATGCAGCAAACTGATACCTGAAGAAAAATTGTATTCTTCTTTTTAGACCAGCTAACTAACTCCAGCAGAAATTGAGCCATTTTTCCTCTGAGCTCGCCTAACCTCTTGAAATCTTATACCAGTCTGCCCCAAGTAATGGCCAGAAAATGTTGAGTCCCCTCTTGTTTTCTAACAATAGATATTATAGAAAGGAAAGCAGGTAGTCTTGCAAATTTTGAGACTGCAGTGAATGTGGAAGCCAGAAGGGCTTCCCTCACAGGCAAAGAATACAGCAGAGAGGTTACAAGCTTGGGCTCTGGAGCCAGAATGCATAGGTAAGAATCCTGGCACTTCCAGTTACTAGCTGTGTGACCTCGAGCTAGTTCCTTTACCTCTCTAAGCCTCAGTTTCTCATCTATAGAATGGGGAATATCAATACCTCCTGCACAGTGTTTGTGAGGGATTAAGTTAATATATTTAAAGTGCCTGGAGGAATGCTTGGCATATGGTAAAATGTTCAATCAATTTTATCAGCATCTTTTTTCATTTATTTCTACCTCCTCGTTTTATAGCTAAGTCTGTGAATACTGCGTAAGATCCTATAGTAATTTAGCAGCATTGCTATAACTGAACCTAGGTTTCCTAGGTAGAATAGGAAAGAGGAAAACTTAGATATAATCTAAAACCAATATAGTTAAAAGGCTCATTTTATACTTATTCTAGGGGATCATTTGAAGAGCAGTTTAGAGGGTGATGGTAGGTGGGAAGGGTATGCCAGGGACAGGGAAAGAGTGACAAGGACCTTTCTATTTCTTTCAGAGAAGTCTGGAAAATACTTCATTTTGTAAATTGCTTCTCCCTTTCACTCAACCAAAGGTAAACGAAGTTCCTTACCCTAGCTGAACTATCGCTACCATGCCTTCCACTTTTAGGCTGCCATGGAGCAGGACACAAAAGTTGGGTATTTTGCCTGCAATCTGATTGGCTGAATTTTCATCTTCATTATCATCAGTTATGCCAGTACCCACCTCATCACCTTCTGTGAAAAGAAGAGAAAACAGGTCAGGCTGAGATTTGCTACAAAAACCCCAAATCCCAATGATACTGCTGGCTGTTTCTAGCCTTCAAAGGGAAGTATATGGAGTTATAAAAGGAATATATAACAAGTAAGAAAAACACATATTCTGGTTTTCCTATGTCCATATAAAAATCAGTTTTCACATGCTATATGAATTCCATTGATATGAAACACCCAGAAGAGCCAAACCTATGGAGACAGAGAGGACATTAGTGGTCACCTGGGACAGAGGGAGATGAAGGGTTAGGGGTTTTAAAATTCTGGTTCTAAAATGGACTGTGGTAATGGTTGCACAACTCTGTAAATATACTAAAATTTACTGAACTGTATACTTCGTTTTTTAAAAATATTTTATTTATTTATTTTTAAGAGGGGGAGGGAGGGTGAAAGAGAGGGAAAGAAACATTGACGTGTGAGAGAGAACATCGATTGGTTGCCTCTCGCACACCACCCATCGGGCACCTGGCCTGCAACCCAGGTATGTGCTCCAACTGGGAACTGAACTGGCGACCTTCTGGTTGACAGGCTGGCACTCCATTCCCTGAGCCATACCAGCTGGGGCATGAATTGTATTGGGTGAAGTGTATGGCATGTGAATTATATTTTAGTGAAACTGTTACATAAAAAAAAATCAGTTTTCCAGTTTCTACTGGGATGCTCAGCTATGTGCTCTCTGGGGCTTTCAAGTGCCATCCAAACAGAGCCACAGATTCACAGAGCCGAGAGTATTCTCAACCGAAAGCCTCAGGCAGCACATGGATGGGCGTCCCCCAAAGGTGAGCAGTGTTACTTAATAAATTTCTTTTTTTTTTTTTTTAAAGATTTTGTTTATTTGTTTTTTAGAGAGGGGAAGGGAGGGAGAAAAGAGGGAGAGAAACATCAATGTGTGGTTGCCTCTCATATGCCCCCTACTGGAGACCTGGCCCGCAACCCAGGCATGTACCCTAGACTGGGAATCGAACCAGCGATCCTTTGATTCACAGGCCAGCACTCAACCATTGAGCTACAATAGCCAGGGCATAAATTCCTTGATCTGAATCTCCAATTCCAGTTTCTCTCATACACTCAGCTGACAAATGAATCTTCCTACAACTAACTTCCCTCTGGAACTGTCTGCTCAATCTCATTCAAAGCCTTTCTAATTCAATAGGAAGAATTTGCCCAGTTTAGCTTAACATTCAATAGCCCTTAAAACACAGCTCAATTCTGCCTTCCCACACTTTTCTTTCCACCATTCCCCTACTCAAACTCTTCATTTTGTCCACTTTCTTTCTTGGCAATTTATATGCACATGCAGAATTCCCCTCCCCCCCAAGACCTTAGAAATAAGGGAAACCTGGCTATCAATGTTAACATCAAGAATAACAAGGTAAGAAGGTCAATTACAAACAATAATCACAATAAGCCACCTGTGGGCACATGTCAAGGTTCCGCCTGTGAATGTGTGATGCACGGTTATGGAACACCCAGTTCTACAACGGAGATAACTAGCATAAGGGATGTGATCTGACTTAGTGTGTAGAAACTTGATTGACTATATACACCTCTTAGAGAAAGCCGGTGAATATAAAGTGGATGGTCAGCCTGGAACAGAGAAAAGACGTTTAAGGTGCTAGAGACTAACATTCTCCAGAGAGGAACTGAATTTGGGTTCACAACTTAACAGTTCCTAGAGAGCTTTATTCTCTCTCAGCAATGAAGCCTCACAGGAGGCTGGATTCTTCCAACTATTCAACAGTTTTTACTGTGTATCTACTATGTGCTAGGCACTGGTAGAGAACAGATGTAGTTTCTCCTCTTATAAAGCTATTTTTGACCCTACACTTATCAGGCAACCTCTGAGAATAACTTTGGCTTGCTCACCGTGGTCCTACCAGGAAATGCAGAGCCCTGGATTAGTGACAAAGCATTCTCATCTCTAAAGAGGACTTCTACTGTAAATTAACAAAATACACATGTGTCAATATACTTCCCATAATGTAAAGCAGCAGAAACAGTTTCCTAATATATTAGGTATATTCCATTTTAAAAATCAATTCCATTCAGTAACTATTCCTTTCCCCCAAATTCTGCAAAATGTGCTACCGTATTACTTAACATTTAAAAATAACTTTAAGCCCTGGCTGGTGTGGCTCAGTGGATTGCGCGCCGGCCTGTGAACCAAAGGGTCAGTTTCAATTCCTGGTCAGGACACATGCCTGGGTTGCAGGCCAGACCCCCAGTAGAGGGCGCATGAGAGGCAACCACTCATTGATGTTTCTCTCCCTCTCTTTTTCTTTCTCTTCCCCTCTCTAAAAATAAATAAAATACATAAAAAATAACTTATATATATTATTATTTTAATCCTCACCCTAGGATATGTTTTTTACTGATTTTACAGAGAGATAAAGGGGGGGGGGAGAGAGAGAAACTTCGATATGAGAGAGAAACATTGATCAGCTGCCTCCTGTACATGCCCCAACCGGGGACTGAACCTGCAACCTAGGCACATGCCCTGACCAGGGATTGAATCTGCAACCTGTGTGGTGCGTGGGATGACAGTCCAACAAAGTCACCAAGCCAGGGAAAAAGAGTAACTTTAGATAATAAGATACTTAAGATACTTCATATGTATCACTGAACAGGAAGAGAACTCACCTTTGTTAAGTGCTATAGGTAGGACCAGATGTCTGGACAGAACTGGGGGACTTGAAATATCAGCTATATCAATAAATCCCACTATTTCCAAATCTGAAACGAAGGAATAAACATAGAATTAATTAGTTCTATAGGAAAGTATGCTATTTTCTATGCACTAAATTTCATAAACACAATGTTTAATTTAGGGAATTCAAATATGATGACTAGGAAGGTTATTAGAAGTTTTTCTGGATATCTCTAATAAATTTTCATTTAAGTAGCTCAGAAAATAAGAATAATTGTCTTTACTTAGTGAATTTAAGTTCCGTGACAAATCAGCTAAACTTTTATTTTTATGAGGCTAGATCCCCAGCTAAGACAAAAGCTTAAAGGTCAAATCCCTCTGTATCATCAGGGTTGTTCAAGCCACTAGGGGGCGTTGTAGCCAAACATTTCCACAACAATTCCAAGCAACCATCCTTGCAGGGTAAAGCTATTCTGAGAATAAAATACAAAACCAAGGTAGCAGTCTAAATATGACAACGATTTCTTTGTTTTATTTATAGAGGTCTATTAAAGACCCAAAGTATTTGCTGGAAACCTAAAATAAGTAACCCTAAAATAAAATCTAAAATAAGCAAAACCTAAAATAAAAATTGTAACCCAAAGAACTTTTTTAAAAAAATATATTTATTGATTATGCTATTACAGTTGTCCCATTTCCCCCCCCACTCCACTCCATCCTGCCCACCCCCCCTCCCTCCCACATTCCCCCCCCATAGTTCATGTCCATGGGTCATACTTATAAGTTCTTTGGCTTCTACATTTCCTACACTATTTTTACCCTCCCCCTGTCTATTTTCCACCTATCATCTATGCTACTTATTCTCTGTACCTTTACCCCCCTCTCCCCCTCCCACTCCCTTATTGACAACCCTCATGTTCTAGTTGTTTGCCTAGTTTGCTCTCGTTTTTGTTTTAGGTGTGGTTGTTAATAACTGTGAGTTTGCTGTCATTTTTACTGTTCCTATTTTTGATCTTGTTTTTCCTAGGTAATTCCCTTTAACATTTCATACAACAAGGGCTTGGTGATGATGAGCTTCCTTAACTTGACCTTATCTGAGAAGCACCTTATCTTCCCTTCCATTCTAAATGATAGCTTTGCTGGATACAGTAATCTTGGATGTAGGTCCTTGCATTTAATCTTGGGTAATGTAATTATGATGTGCCTTGGTGTGTTACTCCTTGGGTCCAGCTTCTTTGGGACTCTCTGAGCTTCCTGGACTTCCTGGAAGTCTATTTCCTTTGCCAGATTAGGGAAGTTCTCCTTCATTATTTGTTCAAATAAGTTTTCAATTTTTTGTTCTTCCTCTTCTCCTTCTGGCACCCCTATAATTCGGATGTTGGAACATTTCAAGGTGTCCTGGAGGTTCCTAAGCCTCTCCTCATTTTTCCAAGTTCTGGTTTCTTCATTCTTTTCTGGTTGGATGTTTGTTTCTTCCTTCTGGTCCACACCATTGATTTGAGTCCCAGTTTCCTTCGCATCACTATTGGTTCCCTGTACATTTTCCTTTGTTTCTCTTAGCATAGGCTTCATTTTTTCATCTGTTTTTCGAACAGATTCAACCAAGTCTGTGAGCATCTTGATAACCAGTGTTTTGAACTGTGCATCCGATAGGTTGGCTATCTCTTCCTCGCTTAGTTGTATTTTCTCTGGAGCTTTGAAGTGTTCTGTCATTTGGGCCATTTTTTGTTTGTTTGTTTGTCTTGGCGCGTCTGTTACTTAAAGGGGCGGAGCCTTAGGTGTTCACCGGGGCGGGGTAATGCTGGTCTAGCTGCGCTGTGACGCTGTACATGGGGGAGGGGCTGAGTGGGAGCAATGGCGCTTGCCTCACTCTTCTCCGGCTTTCAATCTTTCACTCCGCTACCCACAATCAAACTGGGCCACTCTGGTGCTGGTTCCCGAGTGGGTGGGCCTGTGCACGCCCTAGGCCCCTGTGGTACTCTCCAACAACCTCTCCTGTGAGGCTGGGAGTCTCTCCTGCTGCCGCCCCAACGCCCACGGGCGTTTTCAATCAGAGGTTTGAGGCTTTATTTCCCCCGTGCTAGAGCCCTGGGTTACGCGGTCTGCTTTGCTCCCCGCCGTTTGTCAGGTTTATCTGTGGGCGAATGTGGTGCCGCGGTGTGCTACCCGCACTCTGCCTGCCCCGCTCTCCACCACTCTGAGTCCGGCCCTCTCTGTTTATCTGTGTGAGAATGTGGGGCCGCAGGGCCTGCTAGTGCTCAGACTGCCTGCGCCGTTTGTCCCACACTCCGCCAGTCTCAGTCCCGCCACAGCCAATGCGAGTCCTCTCCACCCAGGTGCCCGTCTCCACCCCTCCTACCAGTCTGGATGAATGTTTATTTTCTATTTCCTTGGTGTCGGTCCCCCTTGCTGTTCAATTCTCTGTCAGTTCTGGTTGTGTGAGGAGGCGCAGTGTGTCTACCTACGCCGTCATCTTGGTTCTCCCAAAGAACTTTTTAAAAGTTTTTTTTTCTGATTATATAAATAGTATAAAAGCACTCTAGTTGGGTAGCTCAGTTGGTTGGAGCATCATTCCAATATGTCAAGGTTGTGGGTTCGATCCCTGGTCAGGACACATACAAGAGGTAACCAGTGAATGCATAAATAAGTGGAACAGCAAATAGATGTTTTTTTTTTCTCTCTCTCCCTTCCTTTCTCTTTCTCTAAAATAATAAATAAAATTTAAAAAAAGGAAATAGTATAAAAGCTTGGAAACACTAAAAATTGTAAAGAAGAAAAACAAAGGCACTCATTGCTTATCATCAAAGGAAACTTCTATTAATATTTTATTGAATTGCTTTTCAGTCTTCTAGGCATATATACACACTCATATTTTCCAAGCAATTTAAAAAATCAAGCTAATGGCACCACCACCCTGCCCCTGCACAGCTGATCCTCCATGGAGGGTGGAGTCAGTGGTCAGTGGTCACAGCCAGTCCTTGCAGCTGACTGGCCTGGGGAAATCCCTCCCACTGACTTGCCCAAAGCAACCAAGGCTCAACCATAAGAGGAGGGCATACGAAGGGTGAACCTCTGGGTACTCGAGGGGAGGCAGTGCCACTGGACCCTACAGGACACCTTCTACATTAGGCCACACTACCAAGACAGAGTCAAAGCAGCTCTACCTAATACATCGAAACAAACACAGGGAGGCTGACAAAATGAGGAGACAAAGAAACATGGCCCAAATGAAAGAACAGATCAAAACTCCAGAAAAGGAGCTAAACAAAATGGAGATAAGCAATCTATCAGATGCAGAGTTCAAAACACTGGTTATAAGGATGCTCAAGGAACTAAGTAGAGACCCTAACAGCATAAAAAAGATCCAGTCAGAAACGAAGGATACACTAATTGAAGTAAAGAACAATTTACAGGGAAACAACAGTAGAGTGGATGAAGCCGAGAATCAGATCAATGATTTGGAACATAAGGAAGCAAAAAACAACCAATAAGAACGACATGAGGAAAAGAGAATCCAAAAAAGCAAGGATAGTGTAAGCAGCCTGTGGGACAATTTTAAGCAATCCAACATTCACATCATAGAGGTGCCAGAAGGAGAAGAGAAAAAGCAAGAAATTGGAAATCTATTTGAAAAAATAGTGAAAGAAAACTTCCCTAATTTGGTGAAGGAAATTGACATGTAAGTCCAGGAAGCACAGAGTCCCAAACAAGATGGATGCAAAGAGACCCACTCCAAGACACATAATAATTAAAATGACAAAAGTTAAAGAGAAAGAGATGGGAAGGTGGATATGGAAGAATGGGTGAGAAGTGAGGGGATTAAAGGAAGTACAAATAGTCAGTTACAGAATAACCACGGTGATGTACAGTACAGTACAGGAAAGGGAGTAGTCAAAGAACTTAACACGCATGACCCGTGGACATGAACAAGGGTGGGGGGATTGCCTGAGGGTGTGGAGTTGAGGGGTGGTGGGGGGCAAAGAGGGAAAATCAGGACAACGGTAATAGCATAATCAATAAAATATGATTTAGATAAAAGCCTTACAAAATCAAGCTCATGGTAAGTTCACGAAACTTCTAAGACATCAGCAAATCTGTTTCTCTGGAATTTGCCTTTATTACCTTCTTTAGCTGAATAACAAATGAATCAGCATAAGCACCTATATATTTTTCATTTGAGTAGAAAATGGTTTAAATATAAGCTATAACAGAGATCTTGGGCTAAAAGTTTATATAGAAAAGAAAAGATGTATTCAAAGTTACTCATCAAAAAAGGATGGGAAGAAAGTGGATTCTAATTGGTTTGAAGACATGAAAACATTTGACATAGCTTAATACACTTCCGCCGAGGCGCAATGAAAGAGAGATGCCCTACTTCCACACAGCCAGGAACTAAAGGCACAAAAAAATAAAAAGGCTGTGCTTGGCCCTTCACCCTAAGACTCCTAAAAACTGTACACACAAGAATGAAATGAACATTTACTGTGCACTGAATTTTAATCATCTGTTGGTTGATTAACTAGTCAACATCTACTGAGCATCAGACAGCACGCTGGGCACCGAGGGTGCAATGGTGACTGACACAGTGATGGTTTAATGTGTACCCACAACTCAAGGTGTCAACCTTCCAACAGAGGACAACTCTTCTCCCTACTGTTCCTTGTTACTTTTGACTCTTCGCTTTGCCAATCTTAGCTAAGCATAGCACCGGGAATGCGAACCAGGTAAAGGCAGTGGCACACCGCTTTTAGTCATAACATAAGCAGCAGGGCTAGAGAGGTACAGGAAATCAGAGCCGAGACTTTACAGGCCATCACTCACCTAGAGATTCCACTCTCCTAGCCAATGAGAACTAGAGGACGTGACTTGTCCAGGGTCACGCAGGAAGAGTCACTCAGCCCTTCGTATCTGACCTCAGTTATGAAGCAAATCAATCTTAGGATCTACTAAGAATTACCGCAAAGATTTCAATGCTAGTGAATCCGGCCATGATTTCCAACTCCAGTAATTTGTGGTTGTAATTATCTAGGGTTGGAGGTTAATTCATAACCTCACCATCATCACGCAGGACCCCTTATCTGCCACCCTTTAGGCAAGGCATCCTCCTGTCCAAAGTGTGTAACTGATGACAAGAGCACCCTGGTATCAGAATTTACATTTCCCCTCAACTTTCCTGGGTAGAGAGGAGTTAAAGTCAGAAGTTAGGAGAAGTCAGGATAACAGCAAGTTTTCAGAAGAGTTACCTGTGTTAATGACTTTAGGGATCGGGTCGATTTCCTCATCCACAACAAAAGGTTCTGGCCTGGGGAATACCTGCACATCAGCAGTCAGGTGGCCACACTTGAGAACAGCATGGAACGGCGTATATGCCAGATCTATCAGCTTCCTGGAATGTGAAGATTAACTGTTACAGGAAGAGTAATGTACGTACACAATTTTTCAAGTCGTTTTTTTTTTAAGATGCTAAGTTTGTTTTCCTTTTGAATTGCCTCCAAAACAATGTGACCATTTTGAAATACAACAAAATCTGACATTTTTGGCGAGGCAATTTCAATTCTGAAAAGCCCAAAAGCAAGTTAATCTTTGAAACTGCTGAGTCACTGTAGGGAAGTCAGTATCTATAGGCATTACAGATTTACTCATACTTAGTTTAGAAGGAATGAACTTTTTAAAATCACTACTACCAAGCATTTTAGCTGAAAAATGTGAAACTTGGGAAAAATGAAATGACACAATTAGAAATAATAAAATACATATTATTGCTGGATATCAAATTATAATGGGTTGTATGTAAGAAGGCAAAAAAAAAGCGCTAAGTACATACTCACCCAAACATAGACTGTACATTTTTCAAGCACAGGGGGCCATCGATAGTAAAAATCTGCCCCTCGCCATTGTTTAAATCTATGAGACGTTCAAGGCAATCCAAGGAATCAGTGCTCTGAAGCTACAAAGCAAAACCGAGGACTCGTTTAAAGTGGCACAAAATGCCAGATTCTCATCAGCACACCAAAGTCACGCCCATCACAATAACATAGGTAACAAGTATAAAAAAGATGGTTTTTTAGCAAAGCAAGAAGGAAAATAACTATTAATGATTTTGATTCAAGGTTACCAAAGAGGAAATGTCATATGAAATGATACCAGTAGAGCTATTTCATTTGGATGTCATTTTGCAAGGATTCTCAGAGGTGACCACAGTTGGTATTTGCACAGAATCTTTCCTCCAAAGTGTTTCTAACATCTTTTGGTAAGTACCATTATTATCTACGTTTTACAGATTAAAAAAACAAACAGAGATGAAGATTAGGTTAAAAAACTTTCCTGAGTAAATGGGAAAACCAGGAAGTAGAATTTAATAGAACATGCATCAGAGTAATGTTACTTTACCAAAAAATCAAAGCATACGTCTGTCAATATTTCTGGTGGATTGGATTTAAGAATTCCTATGAGGGAAATATCCAAAACCAAAGAGAACATTTCAGCATCTGAACACTCTTTGTGGGAAGTGAGATGAGTAACAACTCTAGCTCTATTTCCTAAGATGGGGCAATACTTTGAACTTTCAAAGGGCATTTGACATCTAGAGTCTTTTCAAAAATAATTAGTGACCAGTCTCAGCTGAAACCAGTGCATTCCATGTCACGGTCTCTGCAATACAACACTAATGGAATAAACACACTGACAAATAAACTGAGTCCTAAAATGTATCTAACCAAACTAAAAAGAACTTGCTAAAAAGCATTACCTCGTCCAAATTGGCCATGCACATGATGTATAACTTAGATGGGAAAGGAAAAGGTAGTGGGAACCTGTTGCTCTCACTCCGTTGACTGTGAGTGGCGAGGGAATGCCGCAGGGACCCTCTACCAATGCCAAGACAGCCATCGGTCACCAGGACAACCTGTTTGCAAAAATGGAGAGAAGGCTTGTACATAAAATAACACAGTCATTTAAAGCAGTCTCATTGAACAATTTCATTTCACTCTGGTTGCATTTACACCCAAAAACCTACCTCTGCAAAGATAAGAGCAACAATGTGAATACATCTCAAAACAATCTGTCCAGCGAAAGATGACCGACATACACGGTGTAATTCTATCTACATGAGGTTCTAGAACAGGTAACACAAAGCCAAGACAAACCAAACAGGGGTTGTGGGCACGGGGGTGCTGACCAGAAGGGTGTAGGACACTCTGCGGGGTAACGGCAATGCTGCGGCAGGGTGCGCGCTTGTCGACACTCAGTGAGCTCTGCACTGAAGATCCATGCATTCACTGTATTTTATCTAATTGAACCTTTAAGAACACACCTCCCTATGGACACTTAAAAAAGGACAGAAACATTCATAACTAATTCTTAAGTTAATTGTATTAAAACCAGACTCCTATCTCTTAGATGAGGCAGCAACCTGAGGAACCGATGTGAAAAACACCACGAGGGCCAGTCATACATGTCCCGAGAAAGTGCCAGCACAGAAACATGAACCTTGACACTTGATTTTCAAAGACGACAAACTCTACCCCTGGTCAACTGGAATGGCAACTGCTTAAAAAATATATTTATAGATGCCATTTAATTAATTTTGTACAAGACCTTTAAAATACATTCTTATTCAACTGTAATTTGAAAAAGCCTTCAAAATATTCTAACAATAGACCACAATTACAAATCATTTTCGTTTTCTTCACTGTCTCAGAGCAATCCTGCGGGCGGCAGCCTTTTCCAAGCATTCCAGGGGAGGATTACTGTAGCTTTCCCTGGCCTGTCCTAGTAACTTGACGGTAACAGGCCAGTAAGGCAGTATGAGGTGGTTGCACTGTGTGAAGTATCACGATTGGCACTTACTTTTAAAATTCAAGAATGCTTAATAGAGGTCCCCTGGAGCAATGCCATCATTTAGGAAGAGAGTCAATTGACTACAAGGTAATTTCCTCTTCTAGGTACCAATAATTGCTATATAATGATTTACTTCTGCCACTAGCTTCTTCAGATACCAGATGATAATGAAATATTTCATGTAACGTCAAAATGAGAAAGATTTTACTCAAATAATAAAGACACAGTTCAGCCCTGGCTGGTGTGGCTCAGTGGATTGAGTACCGGCCTGTGAACCAAGGGGCCCCTGGTTCGATTCCCAGTCAGGGCACATGCCTGGGTTGTAGGCCAGGTCCCCGATGCGGGATGTATGAGAGGCAGCCACACACTGGTGTTTCTCTCCCTCTCTTTCTCCCTCTCTTCCTCTCTCTAAAAAAATAAAAATAAAGACACAGTCCAGCTGTCTCACAGGTTATATTAAAATATTCCACATTATGGTCAAGATGGAGGTGTAGGTAGACACACTTTTCCTCCTTGCACAAGCACATAAGAAGGATCACAACTAACCTCAAAACAAAAAACACCCAGAACTGCCAGAAAATCAAACTGTATGGCAGTCCAACAACCATGGATTTAAAGAAGTCATAATTCATCCAGATGGACAGGAGGGGAGGAGATGGGAAGCCAGGGCAGGGGGAGGGGAGAGGATGCAGCATGGTAGTGGTGTGGTGGTGGTGGCAGTGGCCAGCAGAAAGGGTGGTCCCACCTTCAAGTGTGATGTATAAAAATCAGGAGAGATACCTGGCGAGTGATCCCAACCCCAGGCCACACCTCGTGGCCCAGGGTTCCAACACTGGGAAAATAAAGCCTCACACTTCTGGCTGTAAAAACCAGTGGGGGTTGGGATAGTGGAAGAAACCACTGGTCTCTCAGGAGAGTCCATTTAAAGGGCCCATACAGGCCTAGAACAGACACAAACCTACCCACTCTGGGAACTGCCACCAACAGCTAGAGGGGCGCCAGCCACATATGGGAAGAGGGTGAAGTGACTGGAAATGGGGTGAATGCCAAGTAAGCCTCTAGCAGCCAGGCAGTGGTACTGTCCCCTCTCTGACTTCCCACATACAGAGCCACAAAGTGATGAAGAGGGTTGCCTTGCCCTGGTGATTACCTAAGGCTTCACGCCATACAATGTAACAGGTGCACCAAGACAGGGAGTCAAAGCAGCTCTACCTAAAACACAGAAACAAACACAGGGAGGCTGCCAAATTGAGGAGACAAAGAAATATGTCCCAAATGAAAGAACAGAACAAAATCCCAGAAAAAGAACTAAACGAAATAGAGATAGCCAATCTATCAGATGCAGAGTTCAAAACACTGGTGATCAGGATGCTCAGAGACCTCTTCCTTTATGCATTGAGTACAAATGCATAAAGGAAGAAATGAAGGCTACACTAAGTGAAATAAAGAAAAATCCACAGGGAACCAACAGTGAAGGGAAGGAAGCCGGGGTTCAAATCAACAATTTGGAACATAAGGAATAGTCGACCAGTACAGAATGAAGAAACAAGAATTCAAAAAAACGAGGACAGAATAAGACTCTGGGACATCTCCAAAAGTGCCAACATCCAAATAATAGAGATGCCAGAAAGAGAAGAGGAAGAGCAAGAAGTTGAAAACTTTTTTGAAAAAATAATGAAAGAAAACTTCCCTAATTTGGCAAAGGAAATAGACATACAAGTCCAGGATGCACAGAGCCCCAAAGAGGGCCACACCAAGACACATCGTAATAGCCAAAGGTTAAAGATAGAGAGAGAATCTTAAAAACAGCAAGAGAAAAGCAGAGAGTTACCTACAAAGGAATTCCCATAAAATTATCAGCTGATTTCTCAAAAGAATCTTTGCAGGTAAGAAAGGACTGACAAGAAGTATTCAAAGTGATAAAAAGCAAGACCTACAAGCAAGATTACTGTATCCAGCAAATCTGTCACTTAGAATGGAAGGGCAAAAAAAATGCTTCCCAGATAACGTAAAGATAAAGGAGTACATCATCACCAAGCCCTTATTATATGAAATGTTAAAGGGACTTATTTAAAAAAAAGATCAAAACTATGAACATTAAAATGACAACAAACTCACAACTACCAACAACTGAATCTAAAAAACAAAAACAAAAACAAACTAAGCAAACAACCAGAAAAGGAAGAGAATCACAGGTATGGAGATCATTTGGAGGGTTATCAGTGGGGAGGGAGAAGGGAAAGAATGGGGGAAAAGATACAGGGATTAAGAAGCATAAGTGGTAGGTACAAAATAGACAGGGGGAGGTTAAGAACAGTATAGGAAATGGAGAAGCCACAGAACTTATATGCATGACCTATGGACATGAAGGGGGGGT
This sequence comes from Desmodus rotundus, assembly GCF_022682495.2. Lineage (NCBI taxonomy): Eukaryota > Metazoa > Chordata > Mammalia > Chiroptera > Phyllostomidae > Desmodus > Desmodus rotundus. Next base: position 94,826,006 of record NC_071393.1, read on the forward strand.
GGATTGCTCTAGAGAAGAGGGGTACCAGGCAAAGGGGTGCAAAGGGGGAAAAACTGGAACAACTGTAATAGCATAATCAAGAAAATATACTTAAAAATTCCACATTAAAACAAATGTTTGACAGTAATTGATTATAAAAATAATCATTAATCACTTCCAACTCTAGTCCAGTGTTTTAGACTTTTTACCCCAAAAGTCATCAAGTAAGTAATCTAAGTAGATTCAGGCCCAGCCCCTTTCCCTCAGGGTACAAAACATCTCAAATTCAGATTCTTCCTTTTGGTAAGGGCAGAAAAAACATGAAAAGGTAGAAGTTTTCTTCTCTAAAACTACTGAAGACTATGGTGACAGAAGATTTAACTCTGGGTGGTGGGCACACAATGCATATACAGATGATGTATCATAGAATTGTGCACTTGAAACCCATATAATTTTATTAACCAACGATACCCCAATACATTTAATTAAAAAAATAAAACTACTGAAGAAGTAGCAAATGAAACTGTGCTACGTGCTAGTTTCCAGTTCAGAAGTTATTGGCAACAAAACTTCATTTATTTAGTATACTGTCATGAAATTAGATATTCTGTATGCCTGGATTTACCAAATAAATAGTGTTTATGAAGTAAGGTGCCAAACATTTTTATTTCTGAAAAGAAATTAGTCGAAAGCATTTAATGGCTTTTTTTTTTTTTTTTTAGCAAGTACCCACTAAAGTGATCTGATTTAACCATTTAGTAGGAGTTCAGAGTCTTCGTTAACTCTCGATTCATTTTCTATAAAACAGGGTGGTTGTACAGTAAGAAAACACAACTTTTAAAAAGTTGGGTTTATTGAAATATAATTTACATGCAATAAAATTCACCCTTTTTAGTATATAGTTCTCAGTCCTGAACACTGCTTTTAGTGATATAACCGTTTCTGCAATGAAGAGAAAGACCAGTTCCATCACTTCCCATGTTCCCTGGTCCTTCCTTCGAGTCAGCCCTACCCTTCCCTTGCCCAGGCACAAATACCAGAGATGCCACGGACTCTGCTGAGGAGTGCTGTGTTTGACCCAATAATATAACCGTACACTACGGCCCATGGCCTGCTTTGGTACATGAAGTGTTATGGAATGCAGCCATGCCGATTTATTTACTTGTTATCTACGGCTGCTTTTGTGCTGTGACAGCCAAGTTGAGGAGTTGCCACAGACACCTGCAAAGCCTGAAACAGAAAGTTTGCTGACTTCTGTTGTAGACTACAATACGATGATTGTCTTTTTAGCAACCTTTTTTTCTCCTTAAAATATGCTACCACGTCTTAAAGCACCTGTGTACAACAAACTTCCAATTCTCCTTTTCAGCTACAACGCTGCTCTGATTTGATGCTAATGTGGATGTAATATGGACTCTAAGCAAAGGACAACTGATTTTGTGACATTCGTGCCCCTCACTTTTTAGATGACTTTGGTAGTGGAGACGGTTAAAAGTTTGCCGAATAAATGCTACACTGAGATAGCAAAGACAGACTACGTTGTACTCATGTTTACAATTCTATCATTCAAAAAATTAAAATCGCTCCTAGGGAGTATTGTAAAATTCCACTGTGAGCCCTTTGTATTTTATACAAATAATGCTAGTTTGCAAGAAGCCAATTTACTAGGAGGATGCTTTCCTTAAGGCATAATTGTGCTGCTTTCTGAGTAATTAGTGTTGATTTAGTGACTTCTTTTAAAAAGATACCAATAGTGTATAACGTAGTTTGTGCAATACATGCTGTGTTAGAGCGTGAAGAAAATCGAAGCACCTCGGTGGTTAACGGCTTTAAGTTAGGGCAATGCACAAGAAGTCATAAGTACCTGGCAAGGAATTGCACCGCCCCACTCTTGCTGAACGATGTTGCAAACACCAGTTAAGGCAGACTCCAAGCAGGTTTTATCATAATCATCCATGTTACTTAGTGCTTCCTAATTGAATAAAAGATAAAATTGCTCATTTTAATTTATCAGAAGACAACATAAACTGTTAAAAGCATGAATGTTACACAGGGGACATTGTTTCTGAGAGTCCCAAAGCATAGATTCTTAAAAATAGTAAAACAGACTTCTTCAGCTATAAAGGATAATTAAAAGAGTTTCCCTTTACTCTGTCCTCTGATCAGCTGAGAGTGAACAGCCCATCAAGTTCATATCTTTATAAGTGGGCCTTGAAGGAAATAATTGAGATTAAGTACTTTTAAATACATTATAAAAATGCCAAAATTTATGGAGGACTAACTATATCCTAAACACCATTGTAGACACTTCACATTCAGTTAATCATCACAAGACCCCATATATCATTAACCTTTTACTTTTTAAGTGTATTTTACTGATTATGCTATTACAGTTGTCCCATTTCTTTCTCCACTTTATCCCCCTTTGTCCTGCACCCTCCCTCCCACCGGCACTCCCCCACTTTAGTTTATGTCTATGGGTCGTACATAAAAGTTCTTTGGCTTCTCCATTTCCCATACTATTCTAAACCTCCCCGTCTATTTTGTACCTGCCATTTATGCTTCTTATTCCCTGTACCTTTCCCCCCCACCGCCTCCCTGCTGATAACCTTCCATGTGATCTCCATTTCTGTGATTCTGTTCCTGTTCTACTTGTTTGCTTAGTTTATTTTTGTTTTTTTAGGTTCAGTTGTTGATAGTTGTGTTATCATTTTACTGTTCATATTTTTTATCTTTTTCTTAGAAAAGTACCTTTAACATTTCATATAATAAGGGCTTGGTGATGATAAACTCCTTTAGCTTTACCTTGTCTGGGAACCACTTTCTCTGCCCTTCCATTCTAAATGATAGCTTTGCTGGGTAGAGTAATCTTGGATGCAGGTCCTTGCCTTTCATGACTTTAAATACTTCTTTCCAGCCCCTTCTTGCCTGCAAGGTTTGTTTTGAGAAATCAGCTAATGGTCTTATGGGAACTCTTTTGTAGGTAACTGTCTCCTTTTCTCTTGCTGCTTTTAAGATTCTCTCCTTATCTTTAATCTTGGGTAACTTAATGATGATGTGCCTTGGTGTGTGCTTCCTTGGGTTCAATTTCTTTGGGACTCTCTGAGCTTCCTGGACTTCTTAGAAGTCTATTTCCTTTGCCAGACTGGGAAAGTTTTCCTTCATTATTTGTTCGAGTAAGTTTTCAATTTCTTGTTCTTCCTCTTTTCCTTCTGGCACCCCTATGATTTGGATGTTTGAATGTTTAAAGTTGTCCCAGAGGTTCCTGAGCCTCTCCTCATTTTTTTTGAATTCTTATTTCTTCATTCTGTTCCAGTTGAATGTTTATTTCTTCTTTCTGTTCCAATTAATTGATTTGAGTCCCAGTTTCCTTCCCTTCACTGTTGGTTCCCTGTATATTTATTTTTATTTCACTTTGCATAGCCCTTACTTCTTCCTCTATTTTGTGTCTGCACTCTATCATTTCTGTGAGCATCCTGATTACCAGTGTTTTGAACTCTGCATCTGACAGGCTGGCTATCTCTTCATCTCTTAGTTGTATTATTTCTGGAGCTTTGATCTGTTCTTTCATTTGGGCCTATTTTTTTTTTTTTTTGTCTCAACACACCTGTTACGCTGTAAGGGGCAGAGCCTCAGGTATTCACCTGGCGGGGGAAACTCACATAGTCACTGAGTTGTGGTGCTGTATGTGGGGGAGGAGTCAGAGAGGGAACAGTGCTGCTTGCTTGGCTCTCGGCTGGCTTTCAGTCACTTCCCCTGCTACCCACAAGCAAATTAGGCCCTTCTGGTGCTGATTCCCGGGTGGATGGGCTTGTATACATTTAGGACCCAGTGGGTCTCTCCAATGAACACTCCTGTGAGGCTGGGTGTTTCTCCTGCCGCCGCAACCCCCACAGGATTTTTCCAGTCAGAGGTTCTGAGGCTTCATTTCCCCACGCTGGAGCCCTGCGTTGCAGGTCTGTCTCGCTTCCTAGTTGTTCCTCCCAGCTTATCCGCACACATGTGTGCAATTGACCCGTCCTCCAGCCACCACCTTGCTGCGTGTCCTCTCCACCCAGCTGCCTGTCTTCACCCCCTCCTACCAGTCCGGATGAATGTTTCTTCTTTAACTCCTTGGTTGTTGGACTTCATACAGTTTGATTTTCTGGCAGTTCTCGTTGTTTTTTGGTTTTAATTTTGTTGTTGTCCTTTTGGTTATGTGAGGAGGCAAAGTGTATTTACACCTCCATCTTTATTATTAACCTAGTTTTAAAATGAGGAAACTAAGGTAGAGAATAATTAGGTAACTTTCCCAGCTCTCATGCCTAGAGGTGGCAGGATTTAGACTTGAATCCAGTTGGTCTGACTTCGGGCCTCCTGGTGTTAACAATTACTCTGTACCACTTATGTAACAATTCTCTAAATTTCAGAACTGCTGAACATCCCAAATCCTTAGTTTACGCACTTATAAGAAATCCAGTGCAATTAAAAAAACAAGCTTTTGAGTCATTTTTTAAAAGTGAGATAATAAAAAGAATGATTTGACAAAACTGTATTACTTATTTTTAAAAACAACACTACACTGATCCTGGATTTCTAAACTGCCTAGCAATTATTAAACCATTCAATTTAATTTCACAAACACTCATTGACTGCTCACTATGGGTAAGCAGTCACTGTGCGAGGCACTGTTGGAAATATTCACGACTAAGAGACGTTCGCACAAAGTAAGCTCTCGAGTATGTCATAGACAATGCCTTTAGAAGATAATACCTGTCAATCAAGGTTTAAAAATTATAATTTCTTGGCATCTATAAATCAGAGGCTATTTATAGAATTCTATTATCTCTCCTCTTTTAGAGAGATAATAGAATTTGAATTACTCCAAAATAAAAGTTATTATGAGGAAGGGCTATTTTTCATCTCTTCAAGCTTTATAGGAAAAGAAGTAAAGTGTTGAACCTAAAGATCCTGAACTTTAGGGAACAGGGCACTACATCATGAGAGAATTCCAGAAAACCAAGAGAAGAAAACAGGGCAACAACTCACAGCTCTAATTCATAGCTCTACCAAAGGCATAAGACCTACCGGCTGTGAATCCTTGTTTTATAGCTACACTCAGATATTATACCCATAGACTTATGAGATAATTCCAGGTTCTAAATATTCAGTGCAATATAACACTTTTGCTCCCTATAAATCTGGACCTTGTACAGACAATAACTCGTTCTTTTTTGTACCTGTAGGGTGTTGTAGTCTCTAGTGAAGGGAACCATCAGTTCCCAGAGTGATGAGAAAACCACCAGGGCTGTAAACTCCAGCTTGTAATTGGTGGCCATGTGCTCAAACAGCATCGTCAAACCATGGGCTGCGAGGTGTTTGCGCTGATACTCTTCAGACCCCTCGATGGACACAGGCCGGGTCATAGAAAGGGACACGTCCATTACCACCACTGTGGGCATGATGACAATGATCCCAGTGTTCCCAGAATGCAACAGCTCTAAGTATGAAAATGCTGTAGAAAATTAACACGGTTAGGCTTATGTCGTGAAAAGTAAAAAGTATTTTTTCACCATAATTTTAACCCAACTTTCCAGAAATGAGTAAAGGCAAACCCCATTTAAGTTGAGGTGTGGGCAAATCTGCAGAGAATTCAGTGGGAGGGAAGCAAGCAAGCAAGCAACCTACTAAACTCACCTACTAAAGGGGCATAAATCAAGGACAATCTTAAGTATTTCTATTAAAAAAAAACATTAAATTCAGGTAGTCTTTGACTTTAACAGTTCCAAATTTGTACAATGTAATATAACAAACATCCCTACATCACCTCACCTCTCCAACTCTTAATCTATTAAAGAACATTTCTAGTTGTCAGATGGTGGTGCTTTTTGACAACCAGTCTTACTGGGCACCATCACTGTCATAATCAATACAATGGTATTTGTGCAAGTGTTTAATTATCCTGTTGCTTGGCAGCCTCCTTTTTTTAATTAAGATGAATGCAAAATGTAAAAATGAAAGGGCTAGTAAAATCATAATCCAAATGAGACAAAGTTGGAAAACATTAAGTATGACAAAAGCAACAGACTGCCAGCCTTGGTAGGACTTACGGAATACAACCAGGCAACAGGCCTTGAACTGTGAGGGGAGAGAACAAAGGTAAAGAATATGTCTGACAGCTAGCATCATCTCTTGAAATTGTGTATAAAAGTCAAAATGTAGAAGAAATGGAGAAAACAAAGAGTTCGTTAAAAGTATGGATTGAGAATTAACATGAAGAAACATTTCTGTGCTCAAAAATAAAGAAAAAAGTTCACAGATCTGCTCCTGCTCCTGAACACAGCTTGCTGCTACTCTATCATTAAGCAAACTATAGTCTAATGACACAATGAAACATCATATAACTGACACATGTAGATGTCAGAAATATTTACATAAAGTATTAGTAACTGACAAAAGCAGGTCACAGGACTGTATGTATACACTGATTACAACTTCATAAAAATCATATTGTATATGTAAAATTAGGAGAGCCTGAATGGACATAAATAGGTTAGAAATTTAATGTTCACTAATTTTTTTTGGAACTTCAAAACACTTAACAGTGGTCAGACTGCTTGTCTTGGTACAATTTCCAACTGCAAATGTGTGATATTATAAAATTCCATGTGTGACAGGCTGTGGGGAACTCAGAACATATTGGTTCATGGAAACAATGTTATAAATAAGGGCCAGGGACTGGGGTCAGGAAGCAAAAACCTTTCTAGTACATAACGGCCTGAGATACATTTCAAATACAATAACGCCTCATGTATCCAACATCTTTAAAGATTAAACTACAGATATAAATTAACTTATCCAGACTCCTTAGAATTCCAAAACATTTAACCATTTTGATAGGAAAAACTAAAATGTGCAGTCCTCTTCTCTCTTAAGCACTCTGTACTAAACATAATCCATGCTCCTATGATGACTCTACAGCACCACTCTAAATACCAATACTGCCCAGCACACTGCCGCCCTGATGTTTTACATACACTAGCAACCTCTCAAGTGTGTGCTGCACGACACTGTTCTGGAGGGATCCTTCAAGAAAAATGAGTGCAGGCCTTATTACAGATGCTGAGTTCGATGGCAAACAATCCAGTTTAATTTGCTGACTGTGTTTCCCACTTAACCCTTCTTTATGTAATTAGTGTTAAGATCCCATGGAATAAATATGGTATAGTACATACATGGAAACAATGCCTTGTATTCAATGAATCTAGACTGTTGGGCTCCATTTTGGTGCCATCTGTTTATAATTGATTTTTAGACCATCAGCTTACATTCCACTTTTTCTCGGTGATCTTTTGTAATTGTCCTCCAATCTGCTGCTTCTTGGCCACCATGGGCTGGAAAGACAGGTAATCAAGCTTGTTAAAACTGTGTCCAGCCCTGGCTGGTGTGGCTCAGTGGATTGAGCATGGGACTGCAAACCAAAGGGTCGCTGGTTCGATTCCCAATCTAGGGCACATGCCTGGGATGTGGGCCAGGTCCCCAGTAAGGGGCCCACGAAAGGCAACCAAACATTGATGTTTCTCTCCCTCTCTTGCCCCCTCTCCTCCCCTCAAATAAGTAAAACATAACTAATGAGCCATCCCTAATTACCATATATAACATTAATTCTTTGGTAAAACACCTGATGAATTTTAACTCTGGACTCCAGCAATACATTTCCTCCTCGCCTTCTCATTCAAGCAGAGACACCTGCGACTCCCCTGCCTCCGCCCACGTGCAGTTTATGCTGCTTCCATGGTAGTCCCATTCCGGCAGAGGCTTTTACCTTATTGAAAGTTCAGATCATAGGAAGTACAGTCCTTGCCTCTAAGGAGACTGGGAGACAGGACAGATTTAGATCAGGTATACGAAGGCACTCCTGGTCCATGAAATCTGCTCTAACACTGGAATGGGTGACCACAGCAGGCAGTCTTGCCTCTCTGCACCCATCTCTAAAGATGGCTGAGAGACTGATGCATTTCTGTCTACCCGCAAACACACCTCCTTAACAACGGCAGTCATGGGAAACCAATTTAGTAACTCAGGTTATTAAGTATTAACGTAAAAGAAGGAACTGAGTGTTGTTGAAGTGTGGATGGTTCACTCGAGCAGTCTAGGCCTGATAAAAGAAAACCCCTGCCCACCACAGTGCTGCAACTGTGTAAGAACATGATGGATTTCTCACTTGGGTGGATTCTCATCCCCAAGTCTCCCACCCCACCCCCACAACTTTCCCATAACTACTGTTTACATGCAGCGCGTACAACAACAACAACAACGAGGGGTCTCTTTCTTCTCAGGAACAGTCTACTCCTGAGAATAAACCCTAGCCACCTGTTTGACCTTAATGCCAAGCCTCCATCACTACACATTATAATTCTTCCCTTAAGGTGACGATTAGTTCATTCATCAAAATCGATTCTCCACAGTCTCGCTCTCAAAGCGTGAGAAAGACAGAGAAGGATCTAGAAACCTGTTATGGGGAGACGGGGAGACGGGGAGACGGGGCCAGAGGCCTGGGCAGGGGACCGAAATCGTGTGTTTATGCAGAGTCGGCAACCCCGAGCCCTGGAGAAAGGGGGAGACCGGGAGCAGGGCCCCGGAACTGGCGCAGACGAAACCGCGCGGACCGGCAGCCGCGGTGGCGGCGAGGCGGGGCGCCGGCTCCGCGTGGTTCCCCACCCTCGACCCCTGCTCCCACAGGTCCAACGAGCAACGAAACACAACCCCTGGCCCCCGGCTTCCCCCACTCACCCGGCGTCCGACGCCGGCACAGTCCGTTCGCATAAGCTTTCCGCCCGCGCGCCACAGCCGGAACTAAAGGGCCGCGCGCCACAGGGCCCCCGGCGCCCGGACCGCGCGCGGGGCTGGGGCGGGGCTTTCGGCGCGGCGTGCGGCCGCGCTCCGGCCCGGCGGGGGAGCTGTGGGCTGCGTGTTTCTCCGCGCCTCTGTCGGGAGTGGATTAGCTGCGACGGCCCCTCCCCGCACAAATCTCCGATTTCACTGAGCCCGAGCTGTGTCTGCCTTTCCCTTCCTCCGTCGCCATTCCTGGGCTCTTTTCCCATTTACCACTGGCCTCTGTCCACTTTCCCCTGGTTCCTGAACTCTGTGACCCCTTCGCGCTTTTGTCTCCTACTCCCCTGGGCCCGTTGGTGCCACCAGCCCAACCTCCTCTGATATTTGCCCCTCTTCTTCGTCCCTCTACTCCGTCACTCTTCAGATCCCTCGCCCATATTCTCCGAACCAGTTGACAGAATCCTCTTCACACTCTTAAACTATGATTCCTAACCTGAGGAGTGCTGTAAGCACACCGTATATTTTTCTTATCTGGACTGAGCCAACTTGCATGGCAAGGCTTTTCCTCTTGGTCTCCCCAGCACGTTGCTCACTTTACCCCCCACCCCTTCTTTAGGGAAGCAGAGGGAATGCTCCTCGGTTCCCCTACCCAGGCCAAGGTGCATTGCTGAGGGATTTGCACTCACACTTTCCTGTGAGGCCTCATGGGCCCGGACCCACCTTGCCTTTGAATACCTGGTGTCTCCACTGCAGCCTGTGCTTCAGCGAGGTGCTGGGAGGGACAAGAAGCACCTTTTTCTGTAACCATGTAGGGAGCCAGGAAATGCCAGCTAGCGAGATAGGCCTGAATGGATGGATGCCAGCAGGCCTTGTGTAGTTGTGGTTCAAAGAACCGTGTTGTACCACAGAGATTACGAGTGGGAGCAGGGAGGCCCTCTAGAAGGCCTTAAGCCTTTGCCTCTTTTTCTTTTAGTTGGTGGGATGGGCTGACACAGAGGGAGAGTCAAGGAGGGAGAATGCTTTGAACTGAACAACTGAGTCGGGCTTTTCACAGCTTGTTCTGTGGGAGAGTGTGGGCTCCAGCTGCTGGTAGTTCTTTCTTGTCTCCTTATATTAGAAGCCACAAAGGAAAACAAATTAATCCCTGGGAGTGTTCCTGCCAGCATCAGGGCCCATGGACCTGCACACTGCCCCACTGGTTTCAGAACTTCTCTCCCCGACTTGGCTGAGCTCACCATCTTAAGCCCGTGTTATGCTTGAGCAGGCACTGGGATCTAGCTAAGTAAGGCGGCATCCTGGTTACTTTGGTATAACTTCTAATTCTTTCCCTAATGGAAGGGATGTGGCCAAGAATGTGTGGGCAAGGGAGTTGCCTAGCTTACCCCTAATGTGATGGTGATTCAGCCATAAGGTCACTGTTCTCCTGATAGTTCCTGCTCAGTTCCATGGACCAATTCGTTATCTTAGTCTTAAAGCTTAAGTTTACTAGTTTGCTGATGGGTGATGAGATATTGGTGACCTAGTTCTTCTGAATACAGGCTTTCAGGAGACTAGGGAAGTAAAAAAGCAATTTATTAGCATTGACAATAAAAGGTAAAACTACCAAAATGACTGCATCAGTTAGGGCAACTGGTGGGTGCTTTTGTTTTTGTTTTTATGTTTTTTTTAAGATTTTATTTATTTACTTTTAGAGAGAGGGAAAGGGAGGGAGAAAGGGAGAGAAACATCAATGTGTGGTTGCCTCTTGCAGGCTCCCACTGGAGACCTGGCCGGCAACCCAGGCATGTGCCCTGACTGGTATTGAACTGGTGACCCTTTGGTTCGTAGGCTGGTGCGCAATCCACTGAGCCACACCAGGCAGAGCTGTTTTTGTTTTTTAATTCTTAGTAGAATCCCATTAAAATCAGAAGGTTGTTCAGTGAATATAAAGTCAGAGAACATTAGCACAAAGAGTTAAAAGGTCTTAAAGGAGATGTCTTTCAAGCCATAGCTGGCTAATTTCCTTTATCCCACTCAAGAGACCCTCACATTTGCATATTTCCACACACATATTGAAAGAAATCAATAAACAACTTCTTTATATAATCTATCATCCCCCTTTATTATTTTCTGCTTTGATACAATGGCCACTGTCCCAGAAACTTTGAAAGGCAGAGTGGCTTGGTTTTCAGTCTGGCTGAGTAGAGGTTAGCGACAGAAATACCAAGCTGCTCACAGGTCCAGGTACTGGGCACAAGGGAGATTCATATATTCAATCCTCCTACGGCACGTTTTGAAAATGCAGACTCCCAGGCTGTGCGGACTGAATTGGCATTTCATGGTTTGGTGCCTGGAATCTTCATTGTCAAGTCCCAAGATGATTTTCCATCCACAGAGATGAAGAGTAAGGAGTGAGTAGGAAGAAAAGAGGAAGAAAGAGGGTGGGGGAGAGCAGCGAGCCCAGATCCCTTTTCTGTTCTCTGTATTTTGCTCTCCTGTGCTGTCCTTTGTCCTGTGTCTCCCTTCCTGCCTCCTCTATTCTGGACCTTGTCCACTCCCAAATCATACTTCCAAGTTCCAGGCTATCCCCTCTCCTCCATCCCCAATCCACATTCCACTGTTTTCACCAAAGTGCATGTCCAAAGAAATCATAGTCATGACCCTTCTCTCTTCTTAAAATATTTTATTACTGGAAAATTTCTAACATAAACAAAGATGGAAGAAATAACACGGTAAATCCTCATGTACCCCCTTCACCCAGCTCCTACTGTCAACTCAGTTCTCAGTCTTATATCATTCATTGCTCTATCCCTCCCCCCCCCAACATAGTTTGATGCAGATTCTAGATTGGATAACATTTTGTCCATAAAGTTTCCTGTGTGTATCTGTAAAAGATAAGCACTTATTTTTATCCTTTGCCGAGGACATTTTTTCATTGCTTTTAGAGAGAGGAAGGGAGGGAAGGAGAGAGAGAGGGGGAGAAACATTGATCAGTTGCCTTTTTGCTCGCACCCTGATTGGGGATCAAACCTGCAACCTGAGTATGTGCCCTGACCAGGAATCGAACCCACAACCTTTCAGTCTACAGACAATGACGCTCCAACCAACTGAGCCACACCGGCCAGGGCAGGACTTATCTTCTAATTAATAAAACTTATTTTTAGAGCAGTTTTAGGTTCATAGCAAGATGGAGTGGAAAGTACAGAGAGGTCCATGTACTCTGCACACACACACACACACACACACAGCCTAGCAACATCCCATACCAGAGTGATATATTCGTTGTAGTCCATGAACCTACACTGATGTATCATTATCACCCGAAGTCCATAGTTTACCTTAGGTGTCCCATTTGGTGTTGTACATTCTGTGGGTCTGACAGATGTGTGATGACGTGTATCCACCACTGTGTCATCATACAGAGTAGTTTCACTGCTCTAAAAATCCTCTGAGCTCTACCTTTTTATCCACCCACTCCCCTGACTTCCAGCAACCACTGATCTTTTTATTGTCTCCACAGTTTTGCCTTTTCCAGAATGTCATATAGTTGGAATCATACAGTTTTAACCTTTTTTAAAAAAGACTTTTAAATTTTATTTATTTTTAGAGAGAGGGGAAGGGAAGGAGAAACAAAGGGACAGAAACATCAATGTGTGGTCGCCTCTCATGCGTCTCCTACTGGAGACATGGCCCATGACCCAGGCATGTGCCCTGACTGGGAGTTGAACTAGCAACCCTTTGGTTTGCAGTCTGGCGCTCAATCCACTGGGCTATACCAGCCAGGGCCAGTTTTAACCTTTTCAGATTGGATATTTTGCTAAGTAATATGCATTTAAGTTTCCTCCAAGTCTACTTATGGCTCAGTAGCTCATTTCTTTTAAGTGCTAAATAATATTCCATCCTGTGAATTGGGTTCCTTTTTCCATCTTTCTGGACCAGGTTAAGACTATCAGATAGTTTATGCAAAAAGGAACGTAACTAGATCTGGTTCTGCCTGCAGGAGTCTAAAGGCAAGGATGTGGTAATGAGCAAGGGTCAGCCCCTCTACCCAAGGCTTCCAACATTCAGAGTGACTCCAGGACACCCAGAGATGAAGACAGCTTTTCCACAGGGCAGGCACCTCTGCATGCTTCAGGCGAGGAAACTGGTAACTTCTCACTGTTACAGGCCACTCAGGGGGAAGTAGAGCAGACGGGAGGCTGGGAGGGGTTACCTGGTATTTCCAGGGAAAGCAATGAAAGTGGCATGCTATCCATGAACATTGGGGGAAACTCAGAGGTGAGAAAGGAGCAATCAGTAAGTGTCAGGCAGAGTCAGCTGAGTGATTGAAATGGCTGCCAGGTCCGTGGGCAGGACCATGAAACTCCCAACTGCCTGGTTTCACTCCCACTTCCTTCAGTTCCAGCCTTGAGTTGGAAACACATGTGGGGTGTCCTGGGGTGTTGCAGTCTCCTCTGGCGGGATCTGTTGGTGCCCTCTTCCCCCAGGGTTTCCCTCAGGCCTAATGAAATAGTTTGTGTGTGTGATATGCTTTAAAATTTATAAAGTATCTTCCCTACATTCCCTCATCTTTTAAAAAATAGACTATTTCCTAGAGCAGTTTTAGGTTCAGATATTCTCTCATTTAAAATTTTGGTTCTCACATCCACCCTACAAATAGGTAGGCCGGGTATTATCATCTCCACATTTACATTTAGATTACATTTAGAATCACACAGTGGCAAATGGAGCCTGGTGCTGTGGTCTTCTGATCTCTTAAGCCCCAAGCACTTTCTCTTTGTTCCCACAGAGCAAAAATTCTGAATCTTTCCTTCCCATAAGCATGAAAAACCCAGATCACCTCTCATTCCCAGAGCTTAGAAGCAAGTTTGAGAAGTTTGCCCAGTTTCCCCTTGACTGCAGGGCCCTTTTGTCCCTGGTGGGAGGTGCGCCCTCTTAGTCTCTGGCAGAGGCACCAGGACCCAGAGCTTGTATAAGGCCCCTGATAAGCTTCTTAGAGGTGGTATTAGCAGGGATTGGATATTCTTCCTCTGAGGTGCCCTTCACACCGGACCCCGCCCTGAACTTAGGATCCATAGGAGGGCTGGGGGCAGGAGAATGGGGTGTTCCCCGCTGTCCAGCTTCAGACCCAGTCTTTGAGATCCTGGGTTTTGACAAGTTTTCAGAACTGAGAAGACACCCAGATGTCCAGGTTTGAAGGTAAATGATGTGATTAGCTAGGATGGATCAGCAGGGATGCCAGCTCCACTCTGTTACACGACACGGGCATACCAGAAAGAGAGAGACCCTCCGAAGTTTCCTTAGGAGATTCCAAGTGTTGAGTTTATGGCAAGGGACAGGGTGGAGGACAAAGAAGGAAAATCAGTTATTTTGTAGTTCTTGTGCTTGTCCCGCTTTAGCTTTTTAAGACAATTGCATTTGCATCTCCAGTGTGGTATGCTGGAAAGACTGGGGCATTAGAGCGGGTCACACCTCTCTGGACCTCAGTTTGTTCATGTCTCAAATGAGGAGTTACATGAAACAGTGTCAGTAACTCCTTCTGCCTTTCACCACTGAAGGTTCTATGGGCCACTCATCTCATTTCCAACAGATTACTTCATATGCAAAACCGATCACTTCTAGTTACTGTTTTGTAATAACCTGTGGACGTAGATTAGCGATTTAATAAATATTTACTTGGGCTGGGCCACCATGCCCTTCTTTGTAAACTGAGGATTCTTTGAGGGCTTTTCACATTCGTTCCTCCTGTGTCCTCATATAAAATTGCCCTCATGTGGTGCTTGGTTCTGTGCCCTGCTTTTCACAGACCGTATGTGTTTTCCTCTCCCAACATTCCTGTGGCGTCGGTCTTGTTATTACTATTTGCATAGCTAGATGTTATTACTATTGTTATTACTATTAAGTTAAATTAAAATATGTTATCTATATAATAATAATGTTAAAAGGTTAAACTGAACAGTAATATATACTGAAAAGTAAGCCTCTTTTTGACCTCTGGCCTTTAGTTTCCCTTCTCCAGATGTCCTTCCAGAGATCAGCTTTGCATAATTAACATATATGTTATACCCATTTCACAGAAGAGGCACTGAGGCTCAGCTCGCCCCGGGTGACATAGATGGCAAGAAGCAGAGCTGGGGATCCAGGCCCCTGACTCCATTCTCCATCTTTTTCCCACTGCATCGCACAGTCTGGGGACTCTCATGACGTTAACTTTTGAGCTTTGTTCTCTCTGGATGATACAGTGGAATTGTTTTAAGTCAGTCTGAAAAAAACATGCAGAGTTTTGATGTCGTGGCACTGTCTTCCACTGTTGCCTCTTTTTGTCTAAAGCTTAAAACCGTGTATTTTTACTTCCCTTATGCATTTGGTAAGGGGAGATCTGTGGCCTGCGGCACCAGCTACCGATGACTGAGCTTCCAGCAATTCTGGCTTGGACCTGAGGAGCGCTGGCGGACCTTGGCAGACCCGGCTCAGGAGCCTAGGCTGCTGGCATGCCTGCCCAGCACAGAGGACCCTTTCCTGCTCTTTTTCCCAGGAGCAGGCATTGCTCCCTCAAGCAGTGGGCAGAGGTAGTTTTACTCCAACAGAAACAACTGTCTTCCATCACAAAGGCGCCTGCATGAATCGTTATTTATGAGGGTTTGGTGGATCCCAGCTCTCCTCGTAGTGGCAAATAACCTCTCTCCTTCTTTCTTTTTTTCTCCTTTAGGTTTGTGGATAGCTCTTGGATGCGCTTCATGGAGAAATCTTCCCTGATCATCCCTCTGAATCCCAGACAGCCCCCATCTTTCAGTGGACGGAATGAGAGACTTTCTGTAACCAGGCCTCACTGGCCATAATGGGGAAATCAATCAGGACAGGGATGCAGGAAAGGCCATTACTCCGGCGAAAACGGCTTCAGTGGAGTCGCTTCCTCTTCCTCCTGGGAATGTTGATCATTGGTTCCACCTACCAACACCTGAGGAGCCCCCGGGGCCTCCCCTCACTGTGGGCAGCAGTCTCTTCCCAACACCCTGTAAAACTGGCTAGTCGGGACCTTCCCAATGAGATGGTGACAGGGAGCAGTGACCCTCCAAAAGCTGGGTCTGAAATGGAGGGTGAGACACTGGCACCCCAAGTCACAACGGGCAAGGAGAAAGTAACACCTGACATGACAATGGAGGACACCCCCAATACACCCAGAGCAACAGCCAACACCTCTCCAACAACACCCAAGAACAACTACAGCCCGACAGCAGCAGGCACAGAAAGAGTGAAGGAAAACACCCCAACCACACCAAGTAGAGCACTGAGTCACTACCCCACAACTGCAAGCAGATCAACAGCAAAGAATTCTACCCCAGCAACACCCAGGGGAGAAGTGAAGCACTACCACCCAACTCAAGCCAGGGGAAAAGTGAAAAAGTACACCCCATCTCCACATGGTACAGTAGTAAACACTGCCCCGTCCACATTCATGACAATGGCAAGAAACCATGGGATCACCCCCAGAGCAGCGGTGAAAGACGGTGAAACCGTGGCAACCTACAGAACATTGGAGACCAGCCCCTCCAAAGGAATGGTGGAGGAAACAACCCCAACTACTCTCAAGGGAATAATTGATAACACCCCAACTTTCCTGATAAATGACATAGAGACAAACACCTTGACTTCTCCTAGGAGTGTGGTGGAAAAGAGCACCCTGACTACCCCCAGAAGAATGGACAGGAGCAGGTCAACCAACCCTCGGGGGTTAGTGGGAAAGGACAACCTGACGACTTCCCAGGGACCGGTCTTAGAGCACACTGCAGCCGTCTCTGAGGGGCAAGTGATGATTAGCACCACGACAGGAAGCAGCCCAGCAGCAACCAAAGCCTCTACTGCTGCTTGGATGGTTAGGAAAACCTCATCCAAAACCACCGCACCAACCATGGGGATATCCTTAGCCACCTTCTGGTGGCTGGCGAAGAAACCTTCCACAGCACCAAGCACCTCAGCAACCCCCAGCGCCAAGACAGATCTGACCACCCAGGTTCGTCACTGTGTGGTTGTGGAGCCGGCACCAGCCATGCCCACGACCCCCGCCCCCAGCCTGACAACAGGCCTGCTCCCAGAGGCGCCCAGTCCCAGACCCTCAGCGCTGCCCCCTAGCCAGCCAGACCACCACCCCAAGGCAGAGTACCCCCCAGACCTGTTCAGCTTGGAGGAGCGGCAGCAGGGCTGGGTGGTCCTGCACATCTTTGGCATGATGTACGTGTTTGTGGCCTTGGCCACCGTGTGTGACGAGTACTTTGTCCCAGCCTTGGGTGTCATCACAGACAAACTGCAGATCTCTGAGGACGTGGCAGGTGCCACATTCATGGCTGCTGGAGGCTCTGCCCCCGAGCTCTTCACCTCGCTTATCGGCGTCTTCATATCTCACAGCAACGTGGGCATCGGCACCATTGTGGGCTCTGCTGTGTTCAACATCCTCTTTGTCATCGGCACCTGTGCCCTCTTCTCCCGGGAGATCCTCAACCTCACCTGGTGGCCCTTGTTCCGTGATGTCTCCTTCTACATCCTTGACCTGATGATGCTCATTCTCTTCTTCCTGGACAGCCTCATTGTCTGGTGGGAGAGCCTGCTGCTGTTGCTGGCCTATGCCTTCTATGTGTTCACCATGAAGTGGAACAAGAAGCTCGAGCTCTGGATGAAGGAGCAGCTCAGCAGGAGGCCAGTGGCCAAGGTCATGGCCCTAGGGGACTTCAGCAAGGTGAGAACAGGCTAGCTCAGGCTTCTGTAACCCCTTTGGGGCAAAAGGGTGGGGGGAAGCCCAGGACTAAACAATAGAAAGTGCTGGGTTAGACACCTCAAGAAATGGGAGCTCTGGTTCCCTTGCTATTCATTCAACATTTAGGCCTATTCTCTGCCAGGCACTTATGCCGGGGCCTTTGCCAAGAGCGACCTTGGCTGAGCTCCCAGTCATCCCATAAAATGGTTGTTATTATGATCCCCCTTTGGCAGGGGAAGACACTGAGGCCTAATGAAATCAAACCACACATGCTGAGTCACACAGCAAATAGGTGGTAAAGTCAGGATTTGAACCCAGTTTGGTCTGACTGGGTCTTTGGAAATGTCATTTGAGCTGGGCTTTGGGAAATGTCCAAGAAGATACCAGGCAGGGAAAAATGATCAACCCTTCCCCGTGTGTGGTGTCTAGGGTTTATCTAGGGCCCTCACTTTAATCTTATTTGTTCACATTCCAGACTAGGAGGGTCTGGTGGTGGATGGAGTCTGAGAAAGAAGAGGGGAGGAGGTTTTGACTTTGTTTTGCTTTAAAATAGTGGAGAAGTTGGGCGCTCCACTCATCCACTGACAAGCCAGCGCCGAGTATAGAGCCCTCTCTCTGTGCGGTCACGAGGATAGATACCGGGAGCATTAACTCTGCGGCTTTCTCCTGGCCCTGAAGTTCCTTTCCAAGAAATTGTCTGTACCCACAAGGGACCTTCCTACAAAACTCATTGCCTCATTCAGTAATCTGGAAGGTTGAATTGGGGAAGTGATCTCTGAAAATTAATTTCAAAGTTTGGTTGATTCCTTGAGACTCCCAAGTGAGGGCACCGGGGGATGCAGACCCCATTTCTCTGCTGCTCGTACAGATCTAGTTTGGGCAAAGGTTGGCTCACCGCCTGCCTGTTTCAGGTCTCAGAGAAGCCACTGGTGTGAGCAAAATTTTGCGTGCAAAGAGTGCACAGATTTAGTTACTTAATCCTGAGCAGGTCTGATGAGTGGGCAGGATGGAGACGAAATTCAGAGGCACGTCTGGGAGAGACAGGACGCAAAGGAGATCAGGCGTGCTTCCTTTAGGGTTTTCGAGATAATGTGGTGTCTGGAGTACCGAACTGAGAGTCAGGAAGCCTGGCTTCTACTCCAATTCTGCCTCTGATTGTATGGCCTTGGACAGGTTCCTTCCCTTCTTTGGGGAAGTGACAAAGTCCAGCTAATCACCAAAAGGTCCTGTCTCGTTCTGACATTCACTGATAATGTCCTGTGTCCAGGTGAGGTCAATCCCGGCAGGCCCAGCACAATGGTTATTTGTCTGATCTGATCACCCGAGCCCCAGTGGCCATATTTGCAGATCGCCCAAAAAGGAGAGATGTTCTGCCCAAGGTAATACAGCCCAGCAGGTATCAGAACTGGAATCCTGTATCCTAACCACCCCCAATCAGCTGTTTCCCACGAGGCTACTGTTCCAGGAAGCCAGCCGCTTAAAAAAGAAAGAGGGGCTCAGGGTGTCGCGTTGCTCACTGTGAAGGAACAGGAGCCCCCTCTGGTGAGGTTCTCAGGGCAGGCCTTGCTCTGGGTGGCTGTGGAGCCTGGTACCCTCCTCTGCGGAGAGCATCTACTGCCTGCTACACGTCAGGCCAGCAGTTTTCAAAATGTCTCTAACTTGCCTCCCAGTCCTTATAGTAATTCTGTTTTTATTTAAACTCTACAAATTCTGAATTTGCCATTTCATCAGAGCTAGTCCATCAGAGCAAAGCTTGCCAAGGACGTGAAGCATAATCATGATTTCAAAAGAGAATTTTCAACCTACTTCAGACACTTTCCAAGGGCTTTCATAGCAGCTGTTTGCCAACCAGTGAGAGGGGTGCAACTCTGCTCTCGGCTATTTGTTGAAACAGATCCAGGGTGGTTTTTGGTTAACAGAATTATTTTTTTAAAAAGCAGGTTGAATTACTGGCTACCCTTGAAAGCAAATCTATATTTATTTAAAATTAAAAACCTGTAGTTTGGACTTCCCAACACTAAGTACTGTCTGCTAGAAAGCAGCCCAAGTAACTCCAGAACTATACGTGTTTTGAATGGGCTTGCATTCTGTTTCTATTAAACAGAACTGGACTGGAGGTCAGCAGCAGGCTGGTGTGTGCTCCACTGAGTCTGGGCTCCCTTCTGAGGACAGTGCGCTCCCAAGATGCAGGGGAGGGACGTGATGTGCTTTGCTCTGAAAATCACTGGCTGAGGGGAAGAAAATGAACCAGAAGAAGAACAGATCAGAAGTCAGGAGCTGCTGCGGGTTGTAGGCAGGAGAGTGGGAAGACAAGGCCAGATCTGAGGACTTCCGTGAACTAGGTCTGACAGCTAACTGGATGCGGGCTGTGAGGGAGAGGGAGGAATTCGGGTAGACTCTTGGGTTTCCAGCCTAGACAAGTGAGTGGATCAGGGTGGAAGACTGTGCTCAGTGAAGGCATAAAGTGAAGAGCCCCCACCCAGAGTATAACCTGGGTGAAGGCAGGACTCAGACCAGGGGTTCAGTCAATGCTTGTTGAAGGAATTTTTTTTTTAATCTGACTAAATATGTCAGGGATGTGTGTCTAGCAGGGGGGAGGTCAATGATTAATTGCTACATCAGTGGGAGATGGAAAATCCGGAGGACACGCCCCCGAGCGGCCCAAGGTTTGTCCCCAGGTCCCTATGAATAGCTAGCTGCAAGGGGCCCATTGCTCATTCCCAGAAAGATGCATCCGTCACAGGTGGCGGGCATGGAGACATCCTCTTCAGTTTCCTCAGCCCCCTTGCTAGTTTTCATGAGGAAAAGGGAACAGTGGGGTGGTGAGGCTGAAGGGAGAGGAGGGAGAATGGCGTGGAGGGAGAGGTGGATGTGGGAGTGTGTTTATAATAAGGGCGCATTCTGAGAGCACCTACTGCTGGCACTGCACCCATGAATAGGCCCTCAGCCACACCCAAATGTCAGCACACATCACGTCCATTTACCTCAATAATCTGAAACAGAGACTCTAGGGAATGTAGATTTGATCTCATGCTCTTATTATACTTGGGAAAAGAAATGTGATTTAGGAAAACAGCAGCAGCAATGAACACCGTGAATGCATGTTAGGAGACTGGGATCGCCACTGTCCTTGTGAGTGCAAATCACAGAATATTCCTGCCTCTGTTTTCCCATCTATCAAAATAGCAATAATAATGCTAGTCCTGATTATTTCATAGCGTTAGTAGTATTGAATGAGAAAATGGATGTGAAGGGTTTCAGAAAGTTAGAAGTGCATACTGAGGCTAGAGATATGTGCAATGAACGATGAACCCATCGAGACATAATCGGGCTTAAGTAAATCTGAGTTGCAGAGAAATCAGTAGGCCTGAGCATCAGGGGACAGAAGTGTGTCTCTCCTCTGTGGCCAGTACCAGCCATCCTGAAGGGTATCCTGGCTTCTCATCATTCTTTGCCTCCCAGAAGAACTCGTTGGATGAAGGTTGGGTGTGATGTGCAGGGAGGTGGCTGGGCCAGTGGGGTTGGCGCTTAGACCCCACCATCCCATTGCACTTACAGGTACTTTGTGAAAAAGGCGCACCCAGGGGACTGAAAGACAGGTGATGTCACTGGGCCGCAGTGAGTGGGCACATCTGAGCGGGAGTGATGTGTGCAGGCTACAGCCAGGCTGTGGAAGGCCGGGTTGTCTCTGTGTTCCCAGCTGAGGGCCTCCTGGAGAGAGAGGGAAGTAGGGAGAAAGAGCGAGGGTCTCTCCAAACGTCTTGTGACTGCTGTCCCTGTTTGCAGCCAGGTGATGGGGCGGTTGCGGTGGATGAGCTACAGGATAACAAGAAGCTGAAGGTGGGTGCCGTGTGGATTCTGCCAGCGAGGGCACTGCGGGGTCTCAGAGGACAGCCTCAGACTCAGGGCACTGCACTCCTGATGCTGGGCATCTTGGGCCGGGCTCTGGCCTGGCACACTCCAGGACTGCCACCAGGGTGAGCCAGGGAAGGAGTGGGCTCCTTTGCCAGGGACTCTCAACCCCAGGTGGCCTTGGAGGAGGTGCCAGTTTGGGAGCTAGCCTGTCACTGCTCGTTTTGCCACTAGCTCACTGGCTGAGCTGGGGCCTCAGGTTCTGCACCTGTAGGACGGCTGGACTAGAATAACTCATGTCCAGCTTTACAACCCCAACATGCCACGATTGATCAGAAGCCTAATTACCTGTGGCTTTGGAATGCCCAGAGCTAGGGGAGCTTTCGGAGGGGTCCTGGGGGTAGGGGAGTGTGAAATTTCTGAAGAATTGTTTTAGCTGCCTTTGGCCTCCTATGGGGTATTTGGGAAGAAGTATGGGGACCTTAGAGAGAAGCTGGGTCCAAATGAAATCTCCCCCATCCAAAGAAAATCCCCGGGCCTGTTGTAAAGTACTCTGTTACTACGACCACTAGATGGCAGAAGAGTTCAGAGCCAGAGGGATGGGGAAGGTGAAAGTAGGGGCGGATGGGGTAGATAGAAGAAACGGAGCAAGCCGGCCTTTGTCTGTCTTTGGATGCCTCTTGTAAATCTGTGTGTGTCACTGTGAATAAGTGTGGGTCACATCTGTGTGTCTGCACCTGTAGATGTGTGTGTGTGTGCCTGTGAAGGTTCTGGAGAACATGGGTTAAAAAAACATCTGAATCGGGAGTTAGAAGGCCTGGGTGCCAGTCTTGACGGTCACTTATACCCCTTGAGTTTCCCTTTCCTGTTCCGTAGAAGGGCGTCACAGCCTTTCTCGTCTCTGGGAGTGCGGCAGTGGTAAAGCCCCATGGTGCTGTCTGTGGACCGCGATGCTCTGTGTGGTGCGTGGGTGAGTGTGTGCTTCTCTGAGGCTGTTCATGGGTGATGGACAAACGCCTGGTGATGTGCGGTCCTCAGCGCACAGGGTCTGCTGCTCCCTGCTGAGACCTCAGGGAGTTATTCAGTCGGTAGAATTAGTCTGTCATGGAAGCGTGGAAGGGAGGCTGAGGGAGAGAGCAGTGTAACTCTCTTGGCTGCGGTGCGGGACAAGGGAGGCCAGGATGAGGCTCCGGTGCTTTTGTGCTGATCTCAATGGGAGGGAGGCAGGGTTAAGGGAGGCCCTCGGGTGGCTCCTCCCCGGGCTCCGGCAGGGGCCCACTGAGGCCTGTGCTGCTCTCTCCTGCTCAGCTCACCTCCGTGCTGACCCGAGGGAGCAGCTCAGCCTCTCTGCACAACAGCACCATCCGCAGCACCATCTACT
The DNA here is from genome assembly GCF_022682495.2 of Desmodus rotundus. Taxonomy (NCBI): domain Eukaryota; kingdom Metazoa; phylum Chordata; class Mammalia; order Chiroptera; family Phyllostomidae; genus Desmodus; species Desmodus rotundus. The sequence continues at coordinate 94,848,760 of NC_071393.1, forward strand.
GGCTCATGCTCCACAGCCTGGACCTGGGGGAAGGTAAGCAAGGCCTCCCCAGACCTGCGTGGTCTCCCTGTCCACTTTGTCCCTCCTGCAGCTGGACAACAACTGGGACCTGCAAAACTGAGAGGCAGTGGGCGGGATGAGGGCAGGAAGGGGGACAGAGTTGGCAGAGGAGAGTGGGTGGTAGTTAGTCTAGGAGACAGGGGGGAGATGAAGACAGGAACTGCCTAGGAGAGGAGAGCGCCCCCAGGAGCCAAGGCCCTTAGGTACCTGTACCCACGACTTCCCGGCCTGCCTGTCCTCTCTTGTAAAATGAGGAGGTTCACCTGCTGTCCTTGAGCCGTGAGCATCACGCGTCTGCACGGGTGACATCGGGGCTGCCTTCAGCACCTTCCCTGAGCAGCCTGCTGCCCGCAAGTTGGTTCCTGTGTCCCGCAGAGTCTCCTGCCAGGTGGCTTGGCTCAGGCCAACTGGCTGGGGTCACATCTAGGGGAACCTCCTGTACGTGCCAGAAGCAGTGATGGCACCTCCCACTGCTCTGTATTTAGCTCTGGTGTCCTAGGAAGACTGCTAAGGCCTCCCTACCATGCCCCCCGCCAGGAATCCCAAAGGACATCCTGGCAGGACCACTTCTGAGGATGCTGAGGGTCCAAAGGGCAGTGAGGACTCATGTTCAACTTGACAAATGACTGAGGAAGCTGAGATCCTCACCATCCATCTCACCAGTTCCTGCCTGCTGGCCTCCTTCCCCAAAGAGCTTCCCCCAACATGCTTCTTAGGGCCCCAAAAGGCACCACTCAGGTATGCACCTGCTCTCCTGGAGCCCCCCATCTCCGGGGCTCCGGTGCAGAACTGGGAGCACAGGCAGGAGGCCCGTCAAGGGAAGGTGGGGCTTTGGGCAGAATCCAAGGGATCGGAATCGCAGCTGGGCAGGCGGGTGGAGGACTGAGCTGTGTGTGACACTAGAGACTGACCTTTGAGCCCCAGGGAGCACCCTGACTGACCTTTCTGGTCCTGGGACAAATTTGGCAGGCTCAGAATTTCCTCAAGCCCTTAAGTATCTTCTTCAGACATAATATTGGAATGTGGGTGTTTAAAAGAAGTCTATCGTCCTGTGAAGAGCAGAGTGAAAGACAAGGCGGTCAGACCGTCCTTAGAACACCCTCAAGGTGAGCCTTGGCGGACACGGAGGGAGGCCACCTGTGAGCGTCAGCCCCTGAAACACAGAGCCGCTGGGGTCTGAGAGCGGGCCGCAGCCCCCGGCAGCCTGTGCGTTCCCAGTGCAGCTGCTCCATGAGGGAAGCTGCATCTCTGGGTGATGCTTGGCTGCTCCTCAGGGAGTCACTCACTCTGGCAAAGTCTTAAAGACTTCTCAGTGGACGGCAGGGCCCCCTGCCTGGGCCACTTTGGCGACCAATAGCTGGCCTACTTGTCCTAACAGGATTATGTGATGTCCAGGCCAGGCCGAGGTCAGAGGAGATTGATACTAAGGAGATGATCTGCTGTGCTGAGAGCTGAGAGGCTGCGTGAGGAAACGAGCTCTGGGGGAGCCAGTGACTGTCACCCTGGGGAAGACAGTCGTGCGTGGTCATTGTGTGTCTGTGTGGCCTGGATGGCCCTCACCGCGAATGATGGCTGATGTGCTCCGGGACACAGTCCTGCTCAGAGAAGCCAGCCCTGGTTCTGCACCCTGAGAGTCCATCCAGGGGGCTGGGACCGCGCAGGGCTCTGACGAAGGCCTTTGTTTCCAAGACCTTCCAGACACATGGTTGTGCTTCCACAGGCCGTTTCCAAACGGTGGTGCAGATGTTTCCACCCTTTGCAGGTGTCCCAGCTCTTCCACAGAGCGATCCGTGGTCTGAACTTGCGCACCGTGGAGGGGCTTTACCTCTCCAGGGCCCTACGATCCCGTGCCTCTTCTGGGGATTTTACACAGCATGTGTGCGTGTGTTAGAGAGCGACACCCTGTACCTGACCCGCTTTCCTTGGTGGCATGAGAAGTGAGAGGGTAGGGTATATGACGAGGGATGAAAAGGAAAGAGGGGAGCTTGGTTTTCTTGCCAGGCCCTCCAGCCAACAGCCAGCAGATACTCTCAGAGCCAGGACTGGAACCAGGGGGGCCCTTCTTGCTCAACAGACGGTGCCAGTGCTTGGTCAGTGCCAGGGGGGCGCTGGGCTTGTTCGGATGAAGGAGGCGGTGCAGTGCCGGCTTCCTGACATCTCAGATCTGACGAGGACCTCCTGGGCAGGCCCACCAGGACAGTTCGAGGGGCCACGCATGCCAGAGAGGTGGCTCTGCAGGACGGAGCCTGTTGCCAAAGGCAGCGGCAGCTGAACCTACTCTGAGAGTTTAGGAGACAGGCTGAGAAGAGGAAATTCCAGACCTCTTGTGTTTCCTGCCCATCCCGGACCCAGGCAGAGTTTGATCCACCCAGTTTCCCAGACTGCGCCTGCTCAGCCCCCCTGGATTATGGACTCGAGGATGTTCAGGGTCTGACCCAAACCCTCTGGAATGTGGGGCCTCATGACTGCAGACTCCGTGGGCCAGCTGCTCTCGCTACTGTGGTTAATTCATCGTAGTTGTCACAGCTGACACTGGTGTGGTGCTTCCTGGGTGCTAGGCGCTGTTTTAAGCAAGTTGATGTATAAGTTCATTTATTCCTTCAACAACTCTGTCAGATTTTACAGATGAAGAATCTGAGATACAGAGAGGGTAAGGCATCACCCAGCTCAGCCCACGACCATCAAGTGGCAGAACTAGGATTCAAGTCCAGGCTGGCTGGTTCCAGGTTCTGAGCTAAGATAATAATATTAAATTGCAGCAATTTATTTATTTATTTTGTCTCATGGATCCTCACATCACCGCTCTGAGTATATCATGGTGTTGCCTTCCCAGGGAGTGGACACTGAGGCTTGGAGAGGGCACCCGGCTTCCCAAGGTCACCGGCATTCACAGGGCAGGGCCTGCATGGAGTTCAGCAGAGACTCCTTGGCGGCACCTGGTTCTGTCATTTGTAGCATGATCCTCACCACCCCCACCCCCACCCCTGCACCCAACTACACGGCTGTGAGGATGCCCCGCAGAGCCCCTGCACCTCAGTCTCTGCCTCCCACTGAAATTTCACCTGCAAAGCACCTCGCACGTCCCCTGCAACGCAGTCACACTGAAAGAGAGCTGCCCTGCCCGTTTTTCCCACCTGGAAGTCAGGGCGGCTCCCTTCTGCCCACAGTGCTCTGCGCGCCTCCGCCTCCGGCAAAGCGTGTGCACAGGCCTCTGGAGGGAGGCCCATTTGGGTCCAGGTGTCTGGGGTCAGAGCGGATGTGGCAGGGAACTTGGTGGGCAGTCTTTCCTCTTTCCCACTGCAGAGGGAAGGCTCATGAACATGACTACCAGTGGTGCCCCTGGAGTTACAGCGAAGCTTCTGGTAGATTTATAGAAAGTAAGCTGCAAAGGACCTTCCAGATAATCCAGTGCAAGGATGGCAAACACACCTCCCTGTCCTCATGTTGTCACTCCCTGCCCTCTGCAGACATCCCGATCAATTACGCACTGTGCCGCAAGCTGGAGGAGGGTTCCCCTCCAGTCAGCACTCAAGCAGCCCTCACTTGGGCTCACAAAGGAAGTAGGTCCTGTTTGTTGCCCCCAGGACCAACCATGTTATTTTATCAGAAAGGAAATTGGCCTAGATGGGGAAGGGGCTTGCCCAAGGTCACAGTCAGTTAGTGACAATGCAGAGAATTTAAAACAACAGTTTGGGAACTAAGCACCAGGACAAGGCTGGTAGGACCGGAATCCAGACGTTGTAGCTCCCAGGCAGCCTCTCCCCTCCCACTGCAGCTGCCCTGGCTGCTGGCTGACCAGCCTGACTGAGGGGGTGTGGAAGGGACACTGTGGTCCCAGATGTGTTTCCTTTTTCGTTCGCAGCCCGCTCCTCCAAGAACAAGGATGAGGAGAGCTTGAATCAGGAGGCCAAAGTCGAGCCTCAGGCCAAAGCAGAGAGCAAACCAGAAGGTGAGAGGATGGCCAGACCAGCGGGGTTTCTCCTGCCACCTTCCTCCCCTGTGCCCGCCAGGGGCTGCGGCTGCCCCTTGGCCTCTCCAAGCCAGGTAGCTGGGGTGAGGGCCTGGTGCTGCCCTGCGCTCTGCCGTCTGCCCCGAGTGAGGGCAGGCCTGCACAGTGCCCGCTCTGCTCCCTTTAGGTGGGGTAGGCAGGGCCAGGCTGAAGGTTGTTGAACTCCCACTTCTTTGTTGCAAATTAGACTATTGGACTCTATTTCTTCTTCCTGCCGTGTCTACACAAGGATAGTTGTGATAGGGGTTGGCCTGAGACCAGCAGCCCCATGGAAGAAAGGCCAGGGGTCTGGTGACACAGAAGTCCAGTGTCTGTGTGGCAGCTGGAACAGGGCAGCGAGACAGCCGCTGCCCTGCAGGCTCTGTATAGCACACCAGCCCACCCAAGGTGCTCAGGAACCCTGGGAGGGAGGCAGAGCAGCAGTCATTGTTCTCACTGTATAGACAAGGGAGACTCAGAGAGGTCAAGTAACTTGCTGGAAGCCACACAGCCAAGAAGCGAAAGAGCCTGTACCCAAGCCCAGTGCTCCAGGCTTTTCAAGGCTTCCCAGCTGCTGTCTTTGACATCATTAGGATCCTCTCCAAGTCAGACCCCTAGGGCTGGGGCTTTGCCCTCTCTCTGCTCCAGGTGCCTAATCTGTTCGCAGTACCCTGGGCCACACTAGCCAGGGTGGAAGTGTCTGTGAACACAGGGGAAGCAGGGATGGCTCTGACTCATCTGTCCACATCCCCGCAGACAGACAACAACAGTTCACATCACATCATTTTCCTTTCCCTATCAACAAGAAACTTCCCTTCTCAGGCCCTGAAGCGTACCAGTCCAATGGCCCTGAAGGCACTCCCAGCAGCCTCTGCCAGCTGCCCCCAACACCTGGCACCCTTCTGACCTGTCCCATGTTTATCCTTTAAAGAGGAGGAGCCAGCCAAGCCCCCTGCAGTCACGGTCACACCAGCCCCTGCTCCAGACGTCCAGGGCGACCAGGAGGAGGATCCTGGTGGTCAGGTAGGCACGAGCCTCTTCTCAGGTGGAGGAATTCGAGAGGCCCAGGGGAGGGCTTGCTGACCGAAAATCCTTGCTCCCCGAAGGCCTGAAATGCTGTTTGAGAGTCATTCCTCTGGAATGAACTGTGAAGACCAGATACCTCATGGGGCCTGTTAATGCACCGTAACGCCCTAGTATGAGTGCGGTAATATATGGGAGAGCGTGTCGCCAACGGTCGTATGCTGTAAAAAACTAATAGATAACTGTTAGGGACTATTGGCAACTAAGGGACAGTGAGACTAGTCAGCTCGACATGCCAGGGACAGGGTGGCTGGGTAACCTTGGCCTTGTCCGCAGGGCTTCCTGAGTCCTGACACTGCTGCTGTCTTTACAGCCTCACAGCCTCTCACCACGTAGCGGCCACGCTGGACCTCTTGTCTCCGTGCTTTTCCACCTCCAGGCTTGGCCCACATGGCTTCTTTCCCAGAATGCCTTTCCTCTCCATCCTTGTCTCCTGATCTCCCCCCAGGCCAGTGCAAATGCCTCCCTCACTATAAGCCTTCCCTGATCCCCCCAGTCTGAATGCCTACTGCACATCTTCCCCACTCAGGGCTCTTATCACTGCCTTCCTTGTCCTCTATGAGTCTCTTTTGGTTCCCCTGCGAGGTGGTGAGGTCCCTGAAGGCAGAATCCATTCTGAGTCATCTCTGTCTCCACCAGAGAGAGAAACTCAGAGCACACAGCTGTATTCAATAAGGATCGAGTGACTGGTAATGAATAAGCATTCAGTTTGCAAGTTCCATCACTGTTTTGTTTTGTTTTGTTTTGTTTTTTATTTGACACCCAGAAGCACTCAATTATATCATACCCTTAAGCCAGCAATTTTGGGTCCAGGGTCTAAGACGCCTTCACGGTGCCGTGAGTGCCCTGAGCAGGCCTGTGACAGCCCGCTCAGCAGTGAAGGGGATGAAGAGGAGCCCCAGCGCAGGACGTGAAGCTTGGTGTCACCAGGAGCTGCACCTGGGCCTGAGAAGGTATCCAGGATGCTGGTGGCCTCTCACTCCATGTCCTGCTCTCCCTCATGCCCCCTTCTCAGTGTGCAGGCTCTGTCACTCGGCCCTCCTGGCAGCCTGGCCCCGCTGGCTTCATAGTAGCACACACAATGCTAGACTACTACCCCCGTGCTCCCGTCTGCTGGGGGATCAGGCAGCGACTGGCTCCTAGTCTCAGAAGAGAGAGAACACGTTCAAACCAGGTCACAGTCAGGGTTCCAGGCAGAGCTGTGTCCAATCAGCTCTGGCACGGACAGGTGGGGTGCTTTGACTTCCGTGCAGAAGAAGGGACTTTGAGGGGTGACAGTTCTTAAGAGAAGAGGGCACAGGCTGGGCAGACACTCCCATGCCTATTGACTTAAATGATTCATCGCCTTCTCCAGGAAACCTGTCCTGATGGGGCTGGGGAGGGAGGGCAGGAACGACTTCAGACTAAAATCTTCTCATTCTTCCTTCCCAGTTCAAAGCAGAGCCTCACAAATATTAACATTTGCCTTCATCAAGGGTTCTTAGCCCTGGTTGCATATTAGAGTAATTTGGGGAAACGTTAAAATTGCCCAGGCCCCACCTTCAGTCTACTAGGCCAGAATATCTGGGGTGGGTCCTGGGGCATGGATGTTGTTAAAGCCTCTAGGTGGCTTTAACATGCAGCAGAGCCGGGAACCACTGAGCATCCCTTGGGGCTTGGCTGTGTCAGGAAGTTGGTTACAGAAAACATACTCCACGAGCACACAGGTCATTTGTTCAAGGGCTTGGACCAGTGTGTTCTTATAGACTAGCTGAGAGCCCAGTCTGGGGAGTCTCAGAATCAGTGGCTTTGGGGTGCGCGGAGTCAGTCCATGGTTCCCAAAAACTGGTCTGCAGAGCACCTATTGGGAGCACCTGGGAGCATGTTAAAGTAGACTCCTGGCTTCTGCTCCCAGACATTCTAATTCAGCCGGTCCAGGTGGGGCAAGGAAATGTGCAGTTCTAATAAGCTCCCCACGCTCTGAGGTTTGGAAACCAAAGACCTCATTTGGCCTTGGCGTTTGCAAAACAGGGTAGGCTGGTGGTTAAGAGGCCGAGTTGGACTATCCATATGCAAATCCCGGCGTCACCACTTACAAACTGTGTGGACTACAGGCAAGTTATTTAACTGTTCTCTACCCTAGTTTCTTCATCTATCAGTTGGGTTTAATTCTGTCTATATCATATATTAATTGATTAATGAAACATAGTAACTGCTAGCTATTATTATTATACCACTAAGCATGGTGCCTGGCACATAAACCCCTCCCCCCCAAAGTAGGTATTATCATTTTATACACAGGTGAGATAACAGGTTAGCAGGTTAGTGGACCCAGCAATGTGATGTAACCGCCAAAGGATATCATGCAACATTAATGGGTGCACAGTATCTGACACGAGGGAGGTGATAATCCTATTAAACTTGGTGAATTGTTCTGTGTTCAGCTTTAGAAGCTTCCTCATGGGATATAAGCTAATTAGAATGAGTTCACCACAATGGGGATGAGGCTCTGGGCCATTATATGCGGGAATGACAGAGGGACCTGCATACCTTTAATGCAGGGAAGAGAACTGTCTCGTGGAAAAGTGATTAGCTTTGTTCTGTGTGTCTCCAAAGAGTAAACGCATACACAGAGGGTAGCTCCTTGGTATTAACATGGACTTCAAACCAATCGGAGTTGCCAAGATGACAGAAGCTGCTTTAGGTGGTGAGTTCTCTATCCCTGGAAATGATCAAGTAAAGACTAAACCACCACTGGGTGGGAATGTTGTGAAGGGAATTTTGCTGAATAATTGCACTAGTTTTCTCCTCATACTCAAGTTTTAGATACATTCTGAGAGAAGGACAGCGACAGGAAGAAACTGGGAAGGAAAACAAGCAGGGAAGTTACTACATGTTAATCTGCTGGCTTTGGATTGCAGGACGGAGCTGTGGCTGCAGCTGAGAGCACAGGCGAAATGACCGGTGGAGGGGGTGAAGCTCCCGGCGGAGGCAGAAGTGGACAGCAAGGTGGAGGTGAACCTCAGCTGGAAGGTGAAGGTGAAATTGAAGCAGAAGGAAAAGGAGATAATGAAGGTGAAGGTGAGCTCCAAACAGGAGATGACGGTGAGGTGAGAGGTGAAGAAACTGAAGAGCAGGAAGTCAATGCTGGACATCAAGGTGAGGCCGAAAGTGATGAGAAAGGTACAGACGGCGAAGGGGGAGGTGATGGAGGCAATGGCGAAGGTGAGGTCCAAGCAGAACTCAAAGGAAATGATGAAGGTGAAGGTGAACTCCCAGCAGAAGGAGAAGATGGAAAAGTGAAAGGTGATGAAGGTGAAACTGAAGAGCAGGAAGTCAACGCTGAACATCAAGGCGAAGCCAGAAGTGATGAGAAAGGTACAAATGGTGAAGGAGGAGGTGATGGAGATGACAGTGAAGATGAGGAAGAGGAGGAAGATGAGGATGAGGATGAGGAAGAAGAGGAAGAGGAAGAAAATGAGGAGCCTCTGTCCCTGGAGTGGCCCGAGACCCCACAGAAGCAGGCCATTTACCTCTTCCTCCTGCCCATTGTGTTCCCGCTGTGGCTGACGGTGCCCGATGTCCGGAGGCTGGTGAGGTTGCCCATCCAAGCCCCAGGCTATCCGCAGGGAGGCTGGGAGGTCTCTAGGCATCCCACCCAAGGTGTGGTGGGGGGGAAGACAGGGTCAATTGGCTTGGCAGGACTCGACCTCAGGGAGGATCTGGGCTAGAATTTGCAGCTCTGGAGGGGACCACACACCTAGGGACACACCGATAGGCTCGCGAGGCCCTAGAACGGGCTTATTTCCACCACTATAAGCAATGTGCACTAGCTGCTCCTTGGCTCCTACTTCGTATCCTGATTTAATAGAGGAATGATGCCACCACACCCCTCCCCGTCTCACAGGGTTCCTGTGAAAACCCAGGCTGACGAGTGTTGTTTCTTCCCAGCTTCCTAGTTTTAGGGAAAGAGCTGACTAGCATACCCCACCCAAATATGGACTGCAGTCCATATTCTGTGTCTGCGTCAGCAGAGGAAGGGGGAGGGTAGAGAGAGGTTGCAGAAGACAAATTAAATACCTAGATCAGTCTGGTTCTAGGGCACGCAAATAACTGTCTAGTCTGGCGACTGCTGAACTCCCTACTGTCCGGACACCCCTGTAGGCTACCAGGCCCTCTGAGGCTCCTCGCTGGAAAGAGGTTGCAGCTCAAACGTCTCTAGACCCTCTCCATCATTCCTCCAGCTGATCTCATCACCGATTCTGGGGCCAGAGACCTCTCGCCTCTGCAACTTCTCTTTCTTTTTAAACTTTCAAACAGGAGTCTAGGAAGTTTTTTGTCATCACCTTCCTGGGATCCATCCTGTGGATAGCCATGTTCTCATACCTCATGGTGTGGTGGGCCCACCAGGTGAGTGAACAGCAGGCACTGAACCCCGTATCAGCAAGCCCCAAGGACCCCTTTGTCCTTCAGGGTAAATTTCCAGGGAATGGTGGGAATCAAGTGAGTTTGTACATTTTCTACACTGTTACAGGCAGACTTTTATTCCAGTGAATGTAGTGCTTTTGAAGTGTGGTGCTTCTGTCTTATATTCACATTGTAGCACAGAAGGCCCTTCACAGTCTGCTCTGACCGCCCGTATTCCCTGCTGTCTCCGTCACGCATCTCCCACTCTTCTCCCCCTTGTGAATCGTACACCCTCGTGAAAGCAAGCTCAGTTTTGCATCTTCATCTCAGGCATCTTCATCAGTTCTGCTCTACCTGGAATTTTGCACTTAGCACAGAGCTGTGAGCGTTGTCTCCTAGCTCTGCTGCTTCACTAGGCCGAGAGGAGGGTCGGTGTCGTGCTGCTCACGCCTTTCTCTCCAGCCACAGTTCCTGGCATATAGCAACATCCATGGTTCTGGAAATGAAAGGGTGACGTGAACAGATCTTTGGAGGGGCAGTACTTTTAGAAGCAGAGGTGCTGTCGTTTCAATGACAGTGACAGGTGATAGAATAGATGGACTTTTAGTCCAAGCTAGACAAGAGCAGAGTCATTTCCTGAAGCCTTGAGCAGGGGCTCCGTTCTCTCCCTCCATGGCCCATCTCCATCATTATCCTACGTCACTCAGGCTGAGGGCGTGTGCTGAGCTCCCTGGGAATGCTGGGTTTGCAGAGTACAACAGTGTGTGGTTGGTGCTTTGGGGAGCCTCAGATTTTCTACCTGCTGTTGCCATGGTTCCTCATTACTCTCACTGTTTACTAGGTCGGTGAAACAATCGGGATTTCTGAAGAGATTATGGGTTTGACGATCCTGGCAGCAGGCACCTCAATCCCTGACCTCATCACCAGTGTGATTGTTGCTCGGAAAGGCCTGGGAGACATGGCCGTGTCCAGCTCTGTGGGCAGTAACATATTTGATATCACCGTGGGGTGAGTGGCGGAGTTGCTTCCTAAGGCACATTAAGTAAGACTGGAAAATCTTGTGTTGGCTCTGTTCACTGGGTTTCTGCTTCATTCATTATACATGGACTCAAAGGGCATTTATATTGTTGGTTTCTATAAGACAACAAAGAATCCTCCTTTCATTCATCACAGCCCGATGAGATAATAGAACTAAAATGCTGCCTAGAACTTATAGATGACTTGAAAAATGAAGTCCATTAAATTCCGTTACCAAATACGGTCAAATGCTCTGCTCACTGACCTGCAAGATGATGGGAGGGGGGTGGGGACCATGACTCATTTTCACTTCCTGATATCCCTGCTCCTTTGCATTTGCGTTCCTGCCAGCTCTAAAAAGCATTTTGTATAAATAAGCAAATGCTGCATCCTCCCTACCCATTCCCTTACTCACCTGGTTTATTTCCATTCCCCCAGTCTTGTCCTGGACTAGCATGGTGGCTTTGGTTTCGTTAATTTGAATTTGTTCATGTGAGTGTATAGTTGGGGCAGGGAAAAGGCACAGGGGGTCCTGATCTCTGAAGAATTTAAAGAAACGTTATCCTGAGCTGGGCCTTATTGTAAGAATTTAGAGATAAGAGTCACGCGTCCACAGGTCTGGGTGAGTCATGCAGACATGATTTAGTGTGAAATAAAAACACTCAGGCCCAGAAAACTTCAGTTTTAGTCTAGGCTCTCCCAGTTATTATCCGTGAGTCCAAAGGCATGTAATTTAATTTTCTTAGTATCCTCATTTGTGAAATGGGGCTAATATTTGCTGCCCTATTGCACAGATTTTTGTGTGTGTGGTAAAATACGCGCTTTGTAAATTGTAAAATACATCTTAAGCATAGGGGATGAATTCAACATGAAGAATACTCACGTTATTTTTTCAATCTTGCAGCCTGCCTGTTCCCTGGTTGCTTTTCTCTCTCATCAATGGACTGCAGCCTGTTCCAGTCAGCAGCAATGGCTTGTTTTGTGCGATCGTTCTGCTCTTTCTCATGCTCCTGTTTGTGATCTCTTCAATTGCATCGTGCAAATGGAGAATGAACAAGGTCCTGGGCTTCACGATGTTCCTCCTTTACTTTGTGTTCCTGGTCATCAGTGTGATGTTAGAAGATCGAATCATATCCTGTCCCGTGTCTGTCTGAGTCCGTCACTGTTGCTCAAAATGGACATGGATCAGACAACCACGCCAGAAGTCCTCGTACCTCTGGTTACATTCACGACAGAATGAACGTGACCTGGGAGGATGAACCGAGAGGCTGAGAGCCCCTGGTGTGAACGTGAGCCAGGAGTGAAAAACCTGCAGCTTGTTGTGCATTAACAATCTCACTTCTGGAGGGGCGGAGTTCCTACCCCTCGCAGAAACAGACAGCTAGCTGTCACGTGGAGACCAGAAGGACCCTTGGAGTCAGAGGGTTTTCTACCCTCTGCGATAATTGGGTGAGGGGTGGGACAGGTGGAACAGGACAAGCTCCCACGCTCGCAGCTCCCTGATCATTCAAGGGCTGCTGATCCAAAAGATGCAGATGTACCCAAACCTCCTGGCTTTTGCCCCAAGCACACGCTGCTGTGTGACGTCTCCTCTTTTCCTGTTCGAAAACGTGAGGTTCTACCAGGTTTGTAATCATTACCAGTTCAGTTATGGGTGAGTTTGAAGAGCTAAGGCTACAGGAAAAAAATGAAGTTTGACAGGAATCCATTATCATTAGTAAAACGCATACCAATATTTTATACTTAAAAGGACTACATTAGCTCTTACTGCATTTCTGAAAAGTGAAATTAAAATAAGTAACCCAAGAAATTAAAATTGGTAATTTGCCCTTGAATTGGAAGGCATGGGCATTAGGGAAGGAAAACTACTCTAAGGGCTATTTAAAAATATGTACTTATTAGAAAATCCAAGTTAGTGCTGTCCCAAACAAGGGGTCACTTGAGGTATTAGACATATAACACAGCTGTACTGGCTGTGTCCCTCCAGCCTATTCTCACCAACGACAGCTGTTTCTAGTGAGTGAGAAGGTAAAGAGTTCAAAGTCAGTAGACGCAAGTCTGGTTTATAAAATAAGACATCCAGTGTGGCTCAGTGGGTCGAGTACTGGCCTGTGAACCATAAGGGCCGCTGGTTCGATTCCCAGTTAGGGCACATGCCTGGGTTGTAGCCAGGTCCCCAGTTGTGGTGCAAGTGAGAGGCAACCACACATAGATGTCTCTCTCCCTACCCCTCGGTCTAAAAATAAATAAATAAAATCCTTAAAAAAAAAAATCCAGAGGGGCAATGCCACTTTTGTATGTTAACCTAGATAGTGTTATCTAGGTTAAGAAGATTGGTTTCTTGTGTGGCTTACAAGTGGCAATTACACATGTTAAGGCAGGTACAAAGGAGACATTCCCCAAATGCTCAGCACAGTGGCAACCTGGTGAGGAAAAAAGTGTTACCACTTCTAGGTAGCTAGTGTAAAGGAGGTTTGTTTTCAAAAATTGTGTGGTTATTTAAACATCTCATGTGGAATTCGAAGTGCTTGTATATTAAATACCGCTGCTTGCTGCTTTTACTAGCATCGAGCCAAGGGACACATTAGAAATGAAACAGTTCTGTGTCCCTGGTTTTGGAGCAAAGGAAGCTGCAGTGACTATAGATTATGATGGTAAATACAGCTTTACTTACAAACATGAGAGAGGATTCACTGAAGGCTAGAAGATAGGACGGATGTGATATGAAAAAAATTAAACATTTTGGTTTTGAAGGGCTGTGTTCAAAATACCCCATCCATTATCCATCTCTTAAGATGGGTTGGTTAATTTAATGACCTCACTACCCCAGGATTCACATTCTTTGGAAATGACTTTTATTCAATGTCAGTCGTGAGTCCCGCTGGTGTTTTATTTTACAAACATAGAGGAAGTCATCTATATCTTTAGGTCATTGGGTCGGAATGCTCAAGAGAAGACTGATGAAGAATATGGAATCATGTCCAAACCCCAGGTCACTGAGTCAGTTATCCTCAGTCCTGAGGCTGCCCCGTCTCTGTGTGCCATGGCCTAAGAATGGGAGAACAATCCTTATGGAAGGGAGATCCCAGTGCCAAGACTGGGAGCCAGCCTGGTTTCTGCAGCCAATTCCAGCTAGCCTGGGGGAATTCAGCTCCACCCTGATGGCCCCGTCCCGTGCTTGTCCCCAGAGTGATTGAGTGGGGAGTGACGGAGGTGGAAACCGTTCTGCAGTGATACAGCACTAGAGAGCCGCTTCATGATTAAAATAAACTCTAATGATCTAACAACCTTTTCCTGATCAGTGTGCTGAATTTCTGGCATTTCTCCTTGCCTAGAAAGAAGTTCTGATCACTTCACACTATGACAGAAAGGGCCAAGTACATGAAATGAAAGCTGAGTCTTGATGGACGAGTAGGAATTCAAGGGCGGGGGCACCGGGGGAAATTTCAGGGAGATGGAAAGCTTATGTAACTTCTAAAAGATCAATTTGTTATGCTTGGAAATTAAATTTTTCACGATACATTTACAGATCTAGAATTTATTAAAACTGCTGAGATAAAGTACCCTCTTAAAATGCCAAGATAATGGTGAGATGGTCCTCTCATTTGATACACAAAATGATCTGTACTCTAGCTCATCCGTCAGCCTAGGAGGGCGGAGCTGCCCACGTGGGTGTCTGAATTGGAAGACTGGCTGCATGGATGGCTTCTCCTTCATCCTCCCTGAGACGGCATTTTCTTCATGACCCTGGTAATACATTTGGGTCAAATTTCTAAAAATGTGGAACTGTTCCTAATGTAATGGGTTAATATTCTATAGTACCAGAAAAAAAGGCTGAATTCCAAACTTATGAAAACTGGTATATGTTTAAATGGTTACTGTACATTGTGAACATTATATTGCACTCTCATCTGAAAATGTTTCTATCAAGTTATAGGCTTGGCCTTTTATAACACTGTCTATATCCTAATTATTACCTGTTTAAAGATTCAGTACCCACGGCAGCCAGATTTGGAATTTAATATGTCGGGCAAAGCCTGGTAGATACAAATGAAGAACTGGGTGACCTCATGTGGCAAAGAATACTTTTTGTGGGCGGATCCCTTTTTTGTGGGCGGACCCTGCTGCAGATGGGACTAGTCGCTGTGAAAGGTGCAAAGAGAGAGCTCCTGGCCTGGCTGTTCATCCCTGGGGTGAGGGCTGCACTGACTTTATCAAAGGAGTCAGTCTTGTGTCTAAACAGAAAGGGCAGAGCATGCAAACTCCAGCACAAAGGTGGGCCAAGGGCAGCCTGCTCTTTCCCTTCCTGCTCTGAGATAAAGTGCCTAATAGCAGCTTTCATGTTCTAGTGGGAGAAATAAAAATAAAGGTGGGCTCTCACACATTCCCATACAAATGGGTATTTTCTTACCATATACTTACAAAGTATTTACAGTACAACATAACAGCCTTCCATATACAGCAGGCTACCATTTACTAGGCTCATTAGAATATCTTAGTAATTCCCGGCATAAAGTAAAATAAGTATTATCACCTAAAATGCCGACCCAACATTTTTAGGGGGCCATTTCTATACATACAAAAATGGAAAGTCATTAGAAAACCTTATAATAGGCTGGTTTTAGGGTTTAAAGCTAAAAAAAAGAAAGAAAAAAACAAAAACACCAAGATAATCAGAAAAGACAAATCAGAATGTGAGCTGGCTGCACAGTTCCCTGTCTGACAAAGTTGAATACTGAAATACGATACGAAATACAAATGTGTGACATTCAAAACACAATGAAGTGGTAACCAAGTTATCCCAGACACGGAATGATTTATTTCCAACTACTAGACACATAAACAAAACTAAGAATAAGAAAATAAGAGACAGATAACATAGTAAAGGGTATTTCTCTCCAACACAATTGGCCACAATTCTCCAAAATGTATGGTCAACAGAGAGACAATTAAAGGAAAGTATGTATAGAGTTATTTTAAAGGATGATCTATATTTTAATTTTGTTTTGAGCAGAGTTTACCACTTCCTATTCATGTTTTAGGGTTTTTAAAATACTAAATTTGTGCAAAAAATATTCCCTGGAGATTAAAAGTAGGGGAAGCAAAACCCAGCCAAAAGCAGAAACAAAACTGGCCGGGGGGAGGAGACACAAATTACATTCACTTTTCGAAATAAGTTTGGACCACAAATAATGGGCTTTACCTCATCTTTTTTGGTTAGATGTTTGAAATCAATAAACTGATTCATATTGTGTTAAAGATAAGGTAAACAACAGTGCAAGCTGTTCGTACAAGGGAAAGAAGCAAACAAGGACAAAAGCAGAATCGAACCCCAGAACCCTGTTTGGGGGATGCTTGTGGCCAACGCCGAAAGCCTCGCCTATCACGTGTTTCTCACTCGGACAACTTACAAGTGATTTAGAAAAACCTCAGACTCACTTGGACTGTGAAACTTTGATTTGAATACTGAAAGATAAAACTGGAGCGGTGTTTACAAAGGAGAGGCAGACACATGTGCATAGCACCAGAGTTTTCAAGTAAGCAAGTTCTGCCCCAAACTCACCAAACTAAAATTTTACATTTTTAAACTCTCCCCAGTATTTCCTAGAGTAAAAGCTGTGAAATGTTTCAGCTTGGTGATATTCACTTACCGTGTGAACTCAAAAGGTGGTTTTTCTGCAGCTGAACTGATGCTAAGTCTTAGGACACCATGACATCTGCAGGCCAAACGTCCTGGACACTACTGGCTTTACACACATAATTTGGGACCATCCATTTTTTTCTTTGCAATTGACTAGAGAATTCCTTCCTTAACGACACTGTGTGCAGACACCCACCCATCCACCCACCCACCCACTGAAGATCTATGAAATCTAACAGCCAAAGAATACTTTAGATCAGAATTACCCAAAGAAAGTGATATTAGAAATCATGGGACTAAAAATATTTTTTAGAGTCTATTTTAGAGTCTGCCCATGGTGCTTAAACATTCAGTTTATTGTCTGATTTTTGGATATTTCTGGACTTTAGATTCCATAAACTTCAGATTCCACGGCTTATTGAAAAAGCCAAGTTGCTCAATATGGGAAATTTTCTATGGCTTTACTTTTAGAGTTATTACTTTTCTACTTTTGAAAAAATTTTTTGAATATTTATATGTATATATAACATTAACAGAATACTCCAGGAGGTCATATTCCTGATAAATATAGTACAATTTGTATCATACTCAATATTTTAGATACTAAGGTTAAAATTTGGAAAAGCGTAAACTGACGTATTTCCAACATAAATATTTATGTAGAGTATTAAAATTTAAATGGATATTTGGCTTTGTAAGCTATTTTCCCTGTGTACTGTATGTATCTACCAGCAATAGAGAGCTTTTGGAATTGTGGTATGCCGAACCTGACTCTGCAGAAGCAGACTGGGACCCTCCCTGGCTCTCCTTCCACAGGCTCAGTGAGTCAGTCTCAGCAGCACACGCCTCTGCCACGACTCACTCTCTGCGGTCAGGCTTAGCAGTACTAACACGCACGTCTAGGACAGTGGACGCTAGCGCTGGCAGCTTCAAATCATTCTGCCAAGTAATAAAAAAAATAGAGAGATATACATATAGAGATCTGCAGCTGTACTAATTACTTCAAATAGCAGACAAGGAAAATAAGCACTTAATTGCTTGCTTTATAAGTTTAAGTTCATTTTAAGTTTGCTATATTAAGTTTAAAAATTAAAAAAATATCAACTTACTATAAACAATTTAAAATATGTATAATACAACTTCATGGTCAAAACATCGGACTAGTCTATGAAAACAGGAGATACTCTGACTCTACGTTAGTTCAAGTTCCATACATGAGTTTTCAGCTTGTCTCATCAAAGAGAAACCATAAAACGGTTGTTTCATTTTCTGGGGACTACTTTTGTTTAGGGATTTCCTCATCACAAAAATAACTGCTTGTTACAGGGAAAGTACAGAGAAAAAAGGAAATGGGAAACAAAGTGGCTCTCTCCCCACTTGTCACTATTCTCTTCTTAAAACATTCTGTACATGAGCTGTATGGACATTCCGAACCATTTACAAATGTATTTTCAAAAATTGAAGAAAAAAGCTTAGAGTCTGAAAGTGTTATTTTATGCAGTGACTGTACAATACATGTTGAAAGCGCGCGCACACACACACGTCTTAAAGGTAGGGTTCTCCGAAAGTTTTCCGGCACTCCATCACCCCGGTGCTCGGAGGTCTGTCGCAGTTGTGCGTGCTCTTGACTTGACTGGGTGTCAGGCGGTCGTATGCCATCTTGTATTCTTTATCAAATGCATCTGAAACATTCATTAAGAAATGAAGGCATAAAGAAATTCATATTTGATGTTGACAACAACCAGTTCTGCACCACTACAGAACTGCAAGGTTGAAGGCCGAGAAGGAGCCGGGCCGTCCCTGAGGACGGAAGGACCACGGCATTTCGGAGCCAGGGCGTGGGGAAGTCAGAGGTCACAGCGTTGTGGGGCCAGAGCACACAGACCGGTGGAGTTTAAAGCTTTGAGATGCCAACTTTTTAAAATGAGTTTTTCCCCAAATTTTAAAGTTGTGGTAAATATATATATATAACAAAATTTATCATCTTAACCATTTTAACTATATGGTTCAAAATACACATTTATAATGTGCACCCATTATGACCATCCATCTCTGTAACTCTCTTCATCTTGCAAAAAAACCTCTGAACCCATTAAACAGTAACTCCCCATTCCGCCCTTCTCCAGCCCCTGGCAACCGCCATTCCACTTCTGTCTCGGTGATTTTAACTACTCTAAGTGCCTCCTAAGTGGCAACACATTGTATTTGTCTTGTTGTGACTGGCTTATTTCACTTAACATAATGTCCTCAAGGTTCATGCATTATAGCATATGTCAAAATTTCCTTCCTTTTTAAGACTGAATAATATTCAGAATGTGTGTATATATCACCTTTTGTTTATTCCTTCACACTTCAGTGAGCGCTGGAGTTGTTTCCTCATTTTAGCTACTGTGAAAGATGCCGCTGTGAACGTGTGTGCACAAATACCTCTTTGAGACCCTGCTTTCAATTCTTTTGGGTATATACCCAGAGGTGGAATTGCTGGGTTTTATGGAAATTCTATTGTTAGCTTTTATTATTTATTATTTTTATTATTAACATTACCAAAATATCAAAGTATCTCATGTCAAAAAAGTTAATTCTTCTAAAATATTAACATAATTTAATATTAAAATAGTAAAGACTACCAAAATGAAAACCATACTATGATGTATAAATATAACATTATATATTATGCTGAATTACCTATATCAATGTTTTCTCTTCCCAGTGCCACAAGTGAGAGAAATAGTATTTCTCTATACAAACTCCTAGGAGGGGAAAGGAATGGAGAAGATATTACTATGCATGCTCTACAAAAACTTCTGTGCTAACACAAGCATGAGATATCCTGACAAATTACTACGCAAACAATATGAATATGCTCGGAGGAACAATATACTCATTTAAGATAATGACTTACCTTTGTCTTTTAAAATGAGGACATTTATTCAGTGTCTCTAAAATCTGACTCATTGGTCCATAGACATCATTCATTTTAATGCTTTTCACCATATTTTTCAATAGTTCCTGGTTAAATGAATTATCACCTTTTTGCAATAAATGGACCATTGGATACTTTTGGGCTGTGAAAGAACAAAAGAGCAGATGGAGGAAAATGGTCTTTGTGGAAAGGAGAATGTGACTAAGCAGCAACTGATGCTATCAAGGAAGTCACAAAGCACTAAAAATAAATTAAGGGCAACAGATAAAGGGACAGAAATCTAAGAATGTAGAAAGAAAAAAAAGGAAAAATATAAGACAAATCATGATAAAAAATAATAAAAAGGCCTAAAGCTTTTTGTGGTCTCAAAGACAAAAATGAAAAACACTGTTTTTCTTAATACAGCCCCTGGGGGAAGTTCTACATCAGCAGCTTGGGATGGAAACAAACAAACAAAAAGTAAAAAGAAGAAATGGGATAAGCAATGTGCTAAAAGCAGAGCTCTACAAAGCAGAACCCTCCAGCACGTACACAGCACTACTGAGAAAACAACCCTTGACTAAGAACATCAAACTGAACACTCACTCTCAAACAAAAGAGTACGATTTTGACCTGTAAGACAAAAAGTAGTACAGTAAAATAAAAGTCAGATATGCATTAGTTCAGGCTATACAAAATAAGCAGAGATTAATCTCCTATGAACACAGCCAGAGTTCGATGACAGCACTTACTGTGGGCGTTCCAGAGGATGTACAAGGGTTGTCCCGGATCCTGATGTAATTTCATATTGTCCCATAACATCTGTATTAGAACATATTTACTATCTTCAGACATACGGTGGCGGGGAATCTGCGTTGAAGAACAAACAAGCATTCATTAATGATCCTTACACAATGTTTTGTAAATATAAAGATCCTTGTAAATAATTTTTAGGATGTATGTGTGCAGGACAAAAAGAGAACAGAAAATGGCTTGTTTGTATGCATTTCACATGGGGCTGAGTTGAGAATCTAATGATCTCTAAAGTGATCTCTGCTCTAAAGCAGATCTTGCAAAGTACTGAGATCAGCGAGAAAGGGTAGCTGGAGGGCTAATCTCCACCAGCTCACAGCAGAGGCTCCCACCAAAGATAAATCCAGCAGCCCCATTCCACATCAGTCCAAGACCTGAGCCCAGATGACTGACTGACCTAACCTTTGGTCACTCATTCACAATGTACTGAAAAGCCAAAGCATATGCACAATCACAAACGTCAAGTACAAGAAAGGAGAAGACAAAGTTTCTGAACTTAGAGACTTTGCAATTCACTAGTGGTGATAGCATGTGAAAAAGTAAAAACGCTTTTCTAGAACAACATATCAAAAATACAAATGAACATATAACATGCTGATGACCTAAATGTTACGCAAAGATTCAGAGAAAAGGAACGAAGAGAATGGCAGCACATGATTGCAATATGAATTAGGGACATTCTCTGAAAGAAGTGCTAGGCTTGTTTTTGAAGGAGATATGAGATACAAGTGGGGCCAACTCACAGACTATTCTCATGAGAGTCATTTACAGTTTATTCTTGAGGCTATAACAAAAATGCAAGGCCACTTCATATAAATTCCACAAGACTAAAAAATAGAACTTAGGCTGTAAGAAGAAAAATTATTTGTAAATACATTAGAACAATCTTATTACTCCAATGATTAAGACGGTTATTAAAAAGAGCATAAGCATTACTTTTTTGTCATTAGAAATATGCAGACATCACAATGGTGACAACAGCATTGCCCTTTAGTTAACTTTTACTCTCATACCTTTGAATACTTGTTACAATGCTCAGAAGAAAGAATCAATCCAGGTAAGTTACTGGGTAAGTCAAGACGTCTAAAATACCACACCAGGTTCCAAAAAACAATTGGATGGTGGTCCACAAAGTCCGCCACTGTTATTGCATGATCGCCTTCATTTTCCAATAGGCTTTCAAGCTCCTTCCACACCACTAAAGGACTGAGATATGGGACAGTGATAGGATCTGGACTCGGGAGGTGCCATTCTAATCCTAAAGAATCCTGTTGAGTAAATAAAAACCATAAATGATAAACAAGATTGATGATACTAAGTCATTAAAAAAAAGTCCTGTCTGCCCTGGCTGGTGTGGCTCAGTGCATTGAGTGCAGGCCTGCGAACCAAAGGGTCGCCGGTTCAATTCCCAGTCAGGGCACATGCCTGGGTTTCAGGTCAGGTCCACGGTAGGGGGAGCAGGAGAGGCAACCACACATTGATGTTTCTCTCCCTCTCTTTCTCCTTCCCTATCCCTCTCTGTAAACATAAATAAATAACATCTTAAAAAAAAATTCCTGTCAATGTGTTCCATGTAAGTGGAAAGGTACTATAATTGTATCATGGGATAAGAGACCCTTCTTGACAATAATAAAATTAAAGCTAATAAGGCTATTTAAGACAAGGTGAACAAAATCATGTAAATTATCAAATTTTAAAAATAATTTACAAATTTACAAATTTTTAAAATTTGTAAAATATCCAAATTTTTAAAAACACCGAAATACATACTGCAGTTCCATGCAAAGTAGTTGGCAGACTGCCAGTAGGAATGAGCTTCTGCCCTCCAGCGTCGTCCTTATCCAACGGACCGTAAGTACTGACACTCCTGGCCATTGGGAATATCGGACATTTTGATACGGCTGTTTTTGATCTATCAGCAGGGATCTGAATACTTCGGGCACATGTGTTTTCCAGTAGTTTAGATTTGCTTGGGCATTGAAAAAAGAAAAAAGCATATCATTGTCTAGATTTACTTTATTTCATCTAGAAAGACCATATTCTTCTCTTCAGCATCAGAGCCCAACATAACAAAATAAATCCAAGGAACTCAGGCTTCAGCTGGGAAAAATGATATATTTTTAAGTAGTCTAGTCATGTTAAATTCCTTTTTATTCAGTGAACTTTAAGTATTCAAGAGTCATTCAATTATTCAAACCATTTAGTGGACAACTGTGACATGGCGGGAACCACAGCAGGCCCGGAGGACACAAAGCAGAGAAAACAGGCATCTGTTCCTTCAGCAAGCGGGCAGCGGAGTCCCACCTATGCGCAAACTAGTGGCGGTCAAAGGAAGGGCCACAGCAGTCTTGTGATGAAAGACACAGATTTGCAATTTTGCCGCCTCAGCATTTAGGATCAAACAGGTCACGCAGACCGCCCGTGCTACGCGGGCATTTTCTTCTGCACATGCAGTCAGCAAAATGGCTTCATCTGCTCAGCTATATTTTGACACTTCTCCAAAATGAAGTTGATTTATGCAGTTGTTTTAAGCATAGATTTACTTATATTAGGCTTACGGTATAAATTTAGTTTAATTGTATAGTTTATCAGCTCCAAATGTTTTTTTAGATTATTAAATATTTCTAAGTAGAAAATTAAATACTCTACAATAGTAGTACTAACTTAATTCCTGAAGAGATAGAGACAAGAGAGTGGTGTTCATTCTAAACTTCAAGTGTTCTACAAAATTTTTACCTTTAAAATACTAGTAAACGTTATTATATATGAACTATACAGCTTGCCCCCTGGGCATTCATAGAGCATGAACTATAACTGTTTAAAGTTATAGACTATAACTGTTTAAAGGGGTGTCCTACCCGTGGCCTGCGGGCTGCATGCTGCCCACAATGCCAGTGAATGAGGCCCAACACAAATCGTAAATTTACTTAAAACATGATGAGATTTTTTTGTGATTACAAAAAAATAGAGGTCACAAATGTATTTAATGTGTGGTTCAAGACAACTCTTCTTCTTCCAGTGTGGCCCAGAGACGCCAAAAGGTTGGCACCCCTGGAAACACAGGCTATTAGATAATTTTAATATTGTTATACTTGGAAGAATTTAAGAGTATGAATCTACTATTAAATTTAAACCTTAAAATGGTCAGCTAATTTTTGTCATTATCAAGAATATGTATAATATAAATTGTTAAAATATGGTTCCACATAACCATACTCACCTATTTAAACCCAAATCCCCTTGAACAGAGACAACAGATGTGTCAAGACCAGAGGCTGATGTTGAGATACAAGACTGCCTTGTCTGGCTTGAAAAGGAGGATGGAAAATGCATATTTTCTGTAGATGGACTTGACTTCAAAAAGTATCTGTAATGTGAATTAAAGGAACTTATTGAAAAAAGAGAGATTCTAGGAAACATGACCCTTAAACATGAAGAAAAAAAAAGAATAAATCATTACCTTCCAGGTCGTCTTAAATCTCTTATTTCAATATTCAAAAAGGGCAAGAAAAGATTGCCACAAAACGGACATGTAGTATTAAGATTTGAATCATCCGCCGTCCAGCCAGCCATGATTTCCTCGTCGTGGACAAGACAGTCACAAGTTTTACACCGCGAACAACTCGAGATGAGAACCTGCGGGAGGAACAGCACTGCATAAAGTAAGCCGGTTGGGGCATATTATAAATGAAAAACCAGTGTAACTCATCCACCTACTGGTGAAATAAAACTCGGAAGGATTCAGAAGTTACAAACAAAACATAATTAGAATCAGTACATTATATAATATACTCATCGTTAACTATTTCAGCTAAGTCTATTCCAAAATTTTTGCCTTAAAAGGAAGCTTGCATTTAACTGAGCATTTTTACTGTTTAATTACCACAACAGCCATGGTTTATAATTTGTTAATACCGAAAATAAGCATTAATTTGTTAATACTGAAAATAAATATTTGTAATTGCATACATATTACAGATCCGTACTACTCAAAATGTGGTCACCAAATGAGTGTTGGTCCACAGACTCTTACCGGTTTGTGACACGTAAAGAAATCGAGATGACTTAGAAACCTTTAAAGTAACTTTCATTGCTGTAACGTGTAAGTGTGTGATCCATATATTTTTCAAGAGTATCAATCATGGCAGATGGGAAATTTAAAAAAACAACAGAAAAACCCCTGGTCTGTCACTATAGACAATTTAAGAAGTATTGCTGTAGATCAACATAACCAGTGTTTACATTAATAAAATATAGAAATTCCTGAAGTCATCAGAAACTTTGTAAATTGCAACATCAGTTCCCATCATTTACTTTTCAGCTGCGTACAAATTTATTTTCCAATTTTATGCAAATTAGTGTGAAATAGCAGGAACACTCCCAAATGTATTTGAAAGCAATTTTTACCCAAAAATTAGGAAAAAAATTTAAGGGTGAAAGAATAACTTGCTCACTGTAAGAAAATGAGGCACGGCACCCCCAGCAGATCCCTACATGGGCTGATGCAAAGGATGGAAACATGACGGACAAAGCTGACACAAAGCCATAGCTGCTCCCTGCACCCTCGCCAAACAGGCGTGTTTGCGCAGCCACGTTGGTGGTACGTGTTTAAGGTGTAAAATAAGAACACAAAGAGAACATACAGATAGCAAGGGATAAATACAAATGTTGAAAATGAAAATGGTTTTCTGTGTTGATAAATCTCAAGGGAAGCACGGAATTTTTCCAAATAGAGGTAAAGTAGTATGTCTTCAATAATCTGAAATACTAGATATTCTGAGTTTACTCAGGTGCAACATACATTCTCAAGTTTTCAGATGTTACATATTTATCATTTTATTACTCTAGGACCATCAATTCTTAAGGCACGTAAATTTCGTAAAGTAGTACATAAAAATGCTCTTTTGGTTAAGATTGTACCTCCATCGCATAGTTCTGGAAGATATTTGTATTACTTGTGTTGCAGGAAGAGGCCACCTCCGATTTCCCAGGTAAGGCAAACTTTGACAGGGATCCTATTAAAAAACAAAGAGTAAAACCATTAAAATTAATGGGAAAGGAAAAGAATCTTTCACTTTCTTAAATTCTCTGCTAAAATGTTAACTGTTCTAGTCAAAATACTCAAGGTAATTTAAGAAAAAAACAAACAAACAACGAAAAAGTGTTTTTCGCTGTGTGCATTTTTGAGCACAAACCTACGGAAATGAGCTCCGACGTGCGTGCGCAGCGCTCTCTCACTGAGCACCTGCTGTGTGCAGACTAGCTGTAGCAGTCACTGTTTTGTCGTTTGTTTTCCATGTGTAAAATACAAGAAAATGTTTGGTTCTAAGGTCTAGAAGGTATAAAATAGCTTATTTCAAATCAGGAAAGGATCTTTTAGGACCTAGTAATCTTGTTCTTAAACACTAGGAGTTTCCCAATATACTCTTAAGAGCAACGGGATATTGGTATTAAAGCAACAGCAACAAAAAGTAAGGGGATTTCTATGGTCAAATCAATTGTTGACAGTGACTGTATCTTGTTAGTAAAACTGGAGGTTATCTATGCCTTCTCTACACATTTTTTCCTAGTAGTTACTAAATGCTATGAATTAGCACTGGTATTTTAGTAGATACGAAGGTAAAAAAAAATTAATGCTGTAAATGACCAGTTCACAAGAAATAGATAGGATAGGAAAACAAGTTAAATACCACCATGAGGATGCAATCAACATAATCCAGACTAATGACCTGACTGATTCAGCAAATAAACGACAAGGGTGGGAGGGGGTGGGAGAGGAAAGGAGCTCCGAAGCTATCACTGGCCCTAGGCCCTGCCACACAGACAGAGAGAGGCAGAGAGAGAGAGAGCTGAGGCCTCACATCATCCTTTAGAGCTTAGGGTGCGTGGGAACTGCAGTTCTAAAACTAGTTCACAGTGGCTTTCAATACCTCTATTCGCCTGGACTAATTCAGTCATTTGTGTGGGCACCTTTGTATCTCATTAATCGTCAGCAAAAAATAAATATTCTATTTTAACAAATATGAATCCGATTGTGAGCTAAGGTATTTTAAAAAGAATTCCCACCTGAGGATATGTTATTGATTTGAGAGAGAGAGAGAGAGAGAGAGAGAGAGAGAGAGAGAGAGAGCGAGCAGCACTGGTGTGAGAGAGGAACATCAACAGGCTGCCTCCGCTATCTGCCTTGACTTGGGGATGAAACCCACACCTAGGTAGGTGTCCTGACCAGAAATGGAGCATGATGCTCCAACCTGCCCATCTGGCCAGGGCATGAGCTATGTGTGCGTTACTTGCTTAGCACACCAAATTATTCTTGTATGGTAAAAAAAGAAAAAGAAAAAGAAAAAGAAAAAGAAAAAAAAAGGGGGGGAGGAGAGCTAATCACCTGACTTCTTCAAAGGGAGGAAAAAAAGAGGGAACAAAGATAAAAGAGAGTAATAGACATATCAACCAAAGGCAATTGGTAGACCTTTTTTGGATCCTAACTTGAGCAAATCACCTAAAAAAGAGCTTTATGAGATAATTGTGAGAATTCAAACTAGGTAAATATTTAATATAAGATGTTATATAATAACCAGTATCACATTAGAAAATACAATGGTTGCCCTGGCCAGTTGGCTCAGTTGGTTGGAGCATCACCCTGTACCCCAAAAGGCTGCAGGTTTGATTCCCAGTCAGGGCACACACCTAGATTGTAGGTTCGAGCCCCAGTTGGGGTGCATATGGGAGACAACTGATAATGTTTCTCTCACATTGATGTTTCTCTGTCTCTCTCTCCCTCCCACCCTTCCTCTCTCTCTAAAGTCAATAAACATCCTTGGGTAAGGATTAAAGAAAATACAATGGTATGACAATTAAATTATCAAAAAAATAACTGCATCACAAAAGATACATACCATGTGAGTCCATAAAATGTTAAGAAAACATGCTACCATACAGGGTTAGGAGATATGTTTATGCACAAAGGTAGTGAAAAGATTCGGGCACGAGAGGAGGTCCTGGATGCTGTTAATGTTCTGTTCCTTGAACTGAGTGCTGGTTACTCCAGTGTCTTCAATTTGTGAAATGTATTTATATACATGAAAATGTATACATTATATGTATAACACAATAAGATAAAAATAAGTAACTTTAATAAGCTAAAATACGTTAAAGCCCATGTATTTTATTAGAGGTACATGTTGAAGTATTTATGAACAACATTGTATGTTATCTGAGATTTACTCTAAAATGATCCAGTAGGGAGGAAAAAAAAGTTGGCAGCAAAGGGGAGAGAGGAAAAGATAAAACAAGACTGGCCATTTGTGGATTAACTGTTGGAACTGGATGAACAGTACATGGTGGGGAGTTCATTGTCTTATTCCTTCTACTTTTGTGTATGTTTGAAAATTTCCACAGTAAAAGCTTTTTAAAATAGCAAAGGTACAAATGAAAAAAAAAATTCATCCATCCCTCACATCATATGCAAGGGTAAATTTCAAATAGGTTGAATATCTAAATCAGGGGTCAAATCTCTTTTTGTACAGTCACAAGCTAAGAATGATTTTTACATTTGAAAGCATTGTTAAAAAAATAAGACAAAAAAGAATACGTGGAGAGAGAGAGAGAGAATGTATAGTGGCCCATAAAACCTAAAATATTTACACTATGGTGATCCTTCATAAAAAAATTTGCTGACCCCAGAAAATGGTACAAAGGAAACCAGGGAAGTATCAGAGGAAAACACTGGTGTATGTAGGAGTGGGGAAATCTTTCCATTAGGACTCAGAATCCAGAAGCAAGAGGGGGTGAAAGCTAGGCTTCCCTGAAAGTGCCTTGGTTCTCTCTTGTTTTGACTTTGGAGCCATGCAAATGTTTTACAAAAATAAAACATAAAGAAAAAATAGTAAAGGTACTACCTATCAAATAAAGTATGATAAAACTGTTGAACAAACCTTCTACGGAGGCCGAACTCTCTAGGCTTGTTCTGCTGAACTCAATTCCCTTAGTGCCTGTGGTGGCACCGCACTCTTGGGTGGAAGGGGCCCCTTCCAACTCGGGGCAGACATCTTCATCTGTTAAAGAGGTGGATTCAGAATCCTGGGCTCCCACTGAAGAAAGACTGGTACGATCAGAACTTTGATCCTAAGGACACAATTATAAGCTTACTTTCCTTCATATTTAAATTTTAATATTTAAAAAGTCACTTCAAAGGCAGAGAAAGTGCTTAATTACTCAGATGATGAGTTAATCAACATTACAACTTCCAGAGAAAAAACAACAGATTTTACAAGGGCATACTAATTTGGACCAACGGGTGGTGTAGATCAATTTTTAGTGAGATCAAAGTAAGTGTCAGTAAGATAACCTTGCTGACTTTAAAATCTCTGCTGTTAATTGTCCTCACTGTGAATCTCAGCCCAGGATGATGCCATCAGAATTAGATTTTATTCTTTTAAAATTTCATTTATGCTTACATTTTATTCTTTTCTACAATAATCCAGGTTTCAAAGACATATATCTCTAGTTTTCACTTTTGAGAATACACCAAAGTTAAATTTTTTCCTGGTTATACCAATAGTCCATGAGAGAATCTGGTTGATACAAAATTTTGTAGGAAAAAATTTTAATATCTATGATTCTACTGCCTAGATAATACAACTTATTTTTCTAGTGTTACTGAGTTGTTACTTTTAAGACTGTATTTTAATATTTTTATTAGCTTTTTGTCTATATCTCTTTGTATTTTTAAGCAGGTGCTCGAGGGATTATAATATACACACCTAATCATTTTCATTCTACCTAAAGTTAGTATTGTATCATTTTGTACATAATAATATAACTACAGGGCAGGGCACAAGTAGGTTTACAGCTGTTCACATGGAAAATGATGCTATAATTAATAAATAATAATAATAATAATAATACAAGAATAAACTGTTGATTCACATACTGACAATTGTAAACCTGCTTTTGCCCCACCCTGTATAATAAATGTCAGTACGGTGAGTCTCTTTGCCACTATAAACATCTACATATATTGAAAGCTTCATGAGATGATACAATTTTTGTTTTAGATAATTAGAAGTATTTTAAGGAATTTAAGAGGTAAAGCAGTAGTCTTTTATATTAACCAGATATTTACCACCTGTTTGCTATCTTTGTGCTATTATTTTTTTTTCAGGTTGAAGAACTTCCTTTAGCATAACTTATAGAACAGGTCTGCTGGCGAAAAATTCTTTTCCTTTATCTAAAAAATAGTTTTACTACATCTTCACCCCTCAAGAATATTTCCTCTGGGTATGAATTCTGAGTTGTTGACAGGTCTTTTCTTTTAACTTATTAAAGGTGTTGTTCCACCGTATTCTTACCTCCATGGATTATGATGAAAAATACATGGTCATTCAAACCCTTATTCCTGTGTAGGTGATGTGTTATTTTTCTTTAACAGTTTTTTATTCTTTTTTCTGCCAGAATTTACGTATTGGCAGATGCATATCTTTGGTTTTCAGTAATTGCTTACATGTGTGAAGACACGGTTTCTTTGAGTTTGTCCTGTCTACAATTTACTGAGTCTCTTGCGTCTATCTGGAAATCTACATCTCTTACCAAATCTAATAAGTTTTAGCCATTATTTTTTCAAATATCTTTTCTACCACAATTTATTTCTCCAATTCTTTTAGAACTCTAATGATATGTTACACCTTTGATAACTGTCCCCCAAATCTGTGAGGTTCTGTTCATTTTCATTAAAAAACTTTTTTTCTCTGGCCTTCCAATTGGATAGTTCTAGCCTCTCTTCTCTGTCATCTCCATTCTCCCAATGAACCCATTCCAATGAGTTTCAGTATATTTTTTAAGTTACACTTAAACATACTTTAAGTATGTACTTTAGTTATATTTAAAAATGAATAGTTTTTTTTTCCTGAGAATGCCTTTCTTTTATTTCAGATGTGTTTTTCTTTATTTCAGGGAATCTAGTTGTAAATGCTGCTTTACACTTTCTGCCTTGTAATTCCAGTACCAGGGCCATCTTAGGGTTATGTTCCCCTTGAGAGTTGGTCATATTTTTCTGGTTCTTTATATATCAGCTAATTTTGGACTTTATTTTAGACACTGTGACTGTCACGTTGTGTAGTCTGAGCACTGTAATAATCTCTTGGAGAATGGTGATGCTTTTGTTCAGCAGGTAGTCAACTGAGTTATTTCAGATTATAACTTGTACTTCGATTTTTGAGACTCGAGTGGGACATACACAGAGTTAGGGAATCGCCTTCTTTCAGATTCCCCTCAAATTTTCCAGTGCCCAGAGGCCCCCTTGCCTGGTTCCGTTGTCCCGAGTGCTGGCTTCCAGAGTTGCCCTGCCACATTGGGACAGGCACCTGCTCTGAGACAAATACGGATGAGAAAAGAAAACGGGAAATTCATCTCTGTTGAGAGCCTCCTCACAATCTGCCTGCTTTTATTTTTCAGAACCCTTAGATAGTTGTTTTTTGTATTTTGCCTGGAGTTTTTAGTTGAAATCAATGGAGGGATGGGCTTTAGTGGCCTTGTGTTACCACAGTGGAAGCAGACCTCTCACCTTCATTTTTAAAGAATCTTTTTGCTGGGAATGGAAAATCGGGTTGGCAGTCATCTTCTTCCAGCGCTCTGACGGTGTCTCTTCAGTGTATTCTGACACCACAGCTTCTGTTCAAAACTCAACGGTCCATGTTGTACTGCTGCTCCTTTGAAGGTAATATCTCTCTCTCTAGCTCTTTTTAAGATTTCTCTTTGTATTTCATTTTCATCCACTTAGTCAACATTAGATGACTAAATAGAGTTTTCTTTGTATTTATTCTGCTTGAGGTTTGTAGGTATTTTAAACATGCAAGTTGACATCTTTGATTAATTTTCCTTTGGAACATCTTGGCAATTAGCATTTTAAATGTTTCGTCTATACCATTCTTTCTTCTTCTTCTGGAGCTCAATTACATCAATGTCAGGCATTTTCACTAAACCCCACATTCTTTTCTGCATTTTTAATTTTTTCCCCGTCTATGCTCCAGTGTGGATATTTTCTACTAACTTCTCACCTAGTTTACTAGCCCTTCTTTTTTTGTGTTTTGTCTGCTATTAAACCCAACTACTGCATTCTTAATTTTTATATCTTTTTTCAGTTCTAGAATTTATATTTGATTCTTTTTAACAAATAATTATTTGGTGAACTTTCCATCTTTGTGGCTATTTTTTTTTTTTTACCATTTCCTCTATGTCTTTGAACATAATTATTTCAAAATCCCTTGCTAATCAAAATATTTGTATCTCCTAAAGGTCTGTTTCCACCATCTGTTTTTCTTTCGTTTTTTTTAGTTATGGTCCTGTCTCTTGGTATAGCTATTGTTAATTGAATGACAGAATATAAAAAATAATGTGGACTCCAGATGATGTTCTATTCCTCCAGAAAGGGTACACTCTTGCCTCTTACAGACAAAGGTTGATTATTTTAATCTAACCATAGATTGAGCTGAGTCAAGCCTAGGTTTCAGTTGAGGCTCAGCTTACCTCCAGTTTGCCAATGTTTCTAAGGCATACATAGCTCGGCAGGACTCCAGCTCAGGGCCTAGTGTGTTCACCACTGCCCCCCCCTCCCCCATCCACCTGGCCTAGCAGCTCATGAACTCTAGCTATTGTATTCCCAGCACCATAAAACTTCTGAGATCTCTTGGCTATCAGAGACTTTCTGCTTATCTTTTGACCTTCCTGTCTCATGCAGTTTCAGTATTTGGAAAATGTCTTGGAGGAAAAAAATTGTGTATTTGAAGACCCTCACATCTCCAGTTTTGTCTCTCTAGCTCTGTAAGGTCCTCAAAGCTCTGTCGGCCCCCATCACCTCTGCACAGTCCTCTGATAAGGCAGAGCCTGGATTTGCAACCAATTGCTCTGTGCTCAAAACAAGCAAACGGGGGTTAGGCTGGGGTGGGGGGAAAAGGCAGAGAACTGTACTTGAATAACAATAAAATTAGGGGAAAAAAGAGAACAGAATAGGGTATATGAAAGAAAAATTAGAGTACCCAAAATAAAGGAAAAAATATATTAAAAAGTAAATTAAAAAGGCTATGAAAAAGAAAAAAAAAAAATCCCAAACCCAAGCAAACGCTCTAAGGGGAAAACACGTAGCTGTGGGACTTCAGCTCACCTTTGCAATTCTCCTCTCCTTAGAATCTTGCCCCTCTAATTTCTAGTTGTTTTAGCAGTCCTCTGATGACTCTAAACAGCTACTTTCTATATTTCATCTAGCTTTTTGTCCTTAGGAGGTATGTAGGTCTATCACAAGCTACTCCATCCTAATCAGGAGGAGAAATTCTATGCCTGGCTGGTAATTTCTATACCTGAAGGTATGCTGGACATAGTATCTGAAAAAAAACCCTGCATTTTTAAGGAAATAATGAAGTGAACATTTTCATATAACACTAATTTTTACTCTAGATACTAATCACTTTCTTTTCAAACTGAACTATAAACATAACCTTAGTGAATTTTCTTTCCTTTAGAAATTATAACTCAAGTTCAAATTCTGATACTTACAAACATCACACACCCCAGAAGTCCTTTTTTGTAAAGCTGTGTTTAAGGAGAATATAAAAAACAGACATCTTTGCAAGTAAGGGACTTCTGGTGGTGAAGGAGGATAAAAGGAAAAGCAGACAATACTAACAAAACTTACCTTAGATGACGTGGTGTACGTGGTGAATCTTGAATACCATTTGCTTGCTTTTTCTGCAACTCCTTTTCCTGCAGTGAACACACTGTTTCTTAGAACATCTAGTTTAGGTACTAGTAGTGTATCCAAATTAAATGAAGGTGATGAATGGGTTAATGCATCTTGAGATTCTTCCCTAAATGGGCAAGTCGGTGAGAAGGCTGGAGAAGACCAGAGTCTATCCCTTGGTCTGTCTTCACTTTTTGTATAGCTTTTGGATTTGGTAAGTCTCATTAGCCTAGGAGAATTATGAGGCAGGCTAGATCTTCTGCGTGCCTTGACCAGAGTTGGACTTTTCTTATTGGTTAATTTATCATCACATGCCCGTTGTAAATCAATGCTTGGTGTCCGACTGGTCAAAGGACTGGTCATGTTATTCATATACATCACAATTTCTTCAGCTAAATCACGCTTAGCAGATGGTGTTGAAACGCTTTTGCTGTCATCTTCATCTTCTTCTTCCTCCTCTTTTTGCTGCTGCTCAGTCTCAGCAGCCAAAAGAGAGAGGGGATCATATCCTGTTGCAACATCAGTTTTTTCAAAAGGTTTTACTGAAAAGCTGCTGTTCATACGTTGAATTCTTTTGGGATTTTGTGTAGCAACACAGCCCATTTTTGACCCATAAGTTTCATTGTCTAAGTCTTCTAAGTCAAAAATAACTGGAGAATCCACTTTATCTGTCAAACAATTAGAACCATCAAAAGGTGTATCATCATCACTAGATTCCTTTTCTAGACTCTCTCTTTTTGATCTTAAAGACGGCCTTCCAATGTCAAGACTGTTTGGTCTTGTGCTTTTTGAGATAACATGTGAAAGAATTTTTGCATCAGCTCCTAATTTTTCAACCATATCTCCAGGGTTTCCTTCCTGGTTAATTCTATTGAGCATAAGTACTCCTCCACTAAGAGTATGGTTTCTATTTCCCCAGTTCATTTGCTGCTGCAAATTAGGTTCACTGTCATTTTTATGTCTTTTCCTGAAGCATCTACTTTGAATGTTTCCTGTTTCATTTGTATCTTCAAAAGATGATATTAAGAGTGGCTCAGATGTGCTTTCTGAAAAACAAGAAGTGTTTTTAGCCATGAAAAAATGTAATGTGCTAATGTAAGTTGTCTCAAATTTTTAAAATACTAGTAATGAAAATGGTAACAGCAAGCACTCATCCAGTGCCTGCTCTTTTTGATACTGCACTAGACACGTTATTTACATTATCTACCACAATTACTCCAGCACCCTTGCAGGCTGAGGAAGGGCTGACACTCAGAGAGATGGGCGAGTTAGCCCGAAGTCACCCAGTCCTTACATGACAGGACTGGGATTCAGATCCGGGCCTGACAAGCTATGAAGCATCTGTTCCTCAATATTAGGATGTACTGCTTTTTAAAACTTCTAAGTTAAAATTAGTATTTACTCATGGTATGTTTAATCATAATAATAAGTTCATGTTAATTCCACTAAATTGGTTAGGTAACAATGGTTATACAACTGTGGCTGTGTTAGATGACCTTAAGAGTCTGAGTCTTCTGCTTATAAAAATGAAAACCTGCCTGGCTGGTGTAGCTTAGTGGATTGAGCGTGGGCTTGTGAACCAAAGGGTTGCTGGTTTGATTCCCGGTCAGGGCACATGCCTGGGTTGCAGGCCAGGTCCCCAGTTGGGGACACATGAGGGGCAACCACACATTGATGTTTCTCTCCCTCTCTTTCTCCTTCCCTTCCCCTCTCTCTAAATAAATAAATAAAATATTTTAAAAAATAAAAATGAAAACCTAACCCCAAACACTAAACCAAACCAAATAAAAGGCAGCTGTGGGAGCTCTATCCATAAATAAAAATTACTTGGAAAACTTCAAATCCTTATGACTATACATGTGACTAAAGAATTTTACTTTTGCTTTACTTATTGATTGCAAGTTTCTTCCAGTCAAATGTGAATGGCCACTTTCTATTCAGAAACACTGTTCACTGCTTCTTACAAAATTACTTAGGTACCAATACTGAAAGCAGAGCTGTAGATTTCTGATCACTTTAATTGTCCTTACTGTGTGGGAGTCCTCTAAAGCATGAGTCTAGGTATGGTGTTGTCAGCTATTCTTTATGTGCTTCATCCAACAAAATTAGCTCTCCATAACCAGGCAATTATTAAAAATGTGCCTTTTATCTTGCCATGTGATGCAGTCAGGTAACAGAACAGGGGATATAGGGTAATGCTAGAGATCATAAACTTCTACAAACTAATATATCTTTTTAAAAGATTCTATTTATTTATTTGTAGAGAGAGGGGAAGAAAGGGAGAAAAAGAGGGAGAGAGACATCAATGTGTGTTTGCCTCTCACACGTCCCCAGCTGGGGAACTGGCCTGCAACCCAGGCATGTGCCCTGACTGGGAATCAAACTGGCAACCCTTTGGTTCACAGGCCGGCACTCAATCCACTGAGCCACAAACTAATATTGGCTCAGGGCTACAAGCTAATATTGTTTGATAAGCATATACCATTAGCAAGGAAAACAGTATAGCAGAGAGATAAAGTTTGTTCTTTTTTTCTATGTCAGCTTATGATTAAGTACATAAGAAACCAAGAATTCACTTTCTCCTGATATTCTGGGAAACTCTCTGCTCGACATGCTAAATGTTATCACAGACTCGGAGGGATCTTATTACCGAAAGGAAATACTCTGGGATTGCATTTAAATAGATGTGCAAGGTTTCCTTTGCAAAGTCAGAACTACACTGTGGCCTGAAGGCCAAAGAAGCTGGTTATCAAATTATACCAGACATTGACAAACTACATCTCTGAGC
Organism: Desmodus rotundus; assembly: GCF_022682495.2. Lineage (NCBI taxonomy): Eukaryota > Metazoa > Chordata > Mammalia > Chiroptera > Phyllostomidae > Desmodus > Desmodus rotundus. The sequence continues at coordinate 94,884,168 of NC_071393.1, forward strand.
CTAATCTGGCCTGTGAACTGTTTCAAATAGTTTTTACATTTTAAAGAGGTTCTAAAAATCACACACAGACAAAGAACAAGAGACAGGAGATGTGTTGTGGCCTGCAAGGCCTAAAATATTTACTACCTGGCCATTTACAGAAAAGCTTATAATTCTAAGTTTACATATGTGCTACATCCCACACATATAAACTGCTCCGGATCCGCGTGCCTCTAACAGAGAGGCTGCAAACTCCTTAATCTCCCAGGGCCAGGTGGCTCTACGCATGATGTAATTCTGGCCAGTGATATTAAAGTGGCAGTTCTTGAAGGTTTCTGGAACAATGGTAAAAGGGGATAAATGTGGTTAGTGGTCCCCTTCCCCATTCTCTCTGCCTTGAACAGATATGTGATGTCTAGTGATGTATAAAGTTGCCAGTGGGCAAATTATAATCATGGTTAGGTCCAGAGAACCGATGGCAAAGCCCCTGAACCAACATCTTGGACAATTGTTCACTTCTGAATGTCTTACTTGAGGGAGAAAAACCAAAAACCAAAAAACCCTTGACTTGTTAAACCAAAGTTAATCATATTTTCTGAGGCTTAACGCTGAAAGGGTTCCTAGCTGACACACTAGCCCTTTTTCAGATCTTTGAACATGCTGCAATCCCCTCCCACCACAAAGTCTTTCACAGACTGCTTCCCTCTGCTTGGAATGCTCCTTCCAATTCCGCCCCCTTCCTCACCTGTTTCCTGCTCACACTTCAGGTCTATGCTCAAAAACCAAATTCTCAAAGAAGCCTTCCCTGACCAATGCTCTCCCAAACCCAGAACATGTCTCTCTATGGAATGTTCTTGTGGCGACTTATAGCCCTTCTTCACAGTATTTAATCTCGGAGCATTTTTATGTTTACTTTGTTATTTGATTAATGTTTTCCCATCCTGCCTGCTTTCGCTAAGAAGGCAGTGACCATGTTTCTTTCTTGTTCCTTACTATGCCCCCAGTAGCACCTAGTATGTGGTAGCATAAAGTAGAAGCTGAAAAAATAATTACTGAATGAATGCCGTCTGCTGTGAAACAACTGCCACAAACCCCAACCCATACTGGAACGTAGTATGTACTACGTCGTCATGGGACACATTATAGCCAAATACAGTAGCTAAAGAGAAAAAGTAAAAACATACCAAGACCAGAATTAGGCTTAGACAAAGTATCTTTTCATATTCAGAGTAAATTCTCCTGTGGCTAAACTCAGTAATTTTATATACATTTATCGAAATGTTAAATTCTCAAGATAATCATGAAGTAACTATAGGGTGATGATTTTATTTCCAATCAAACATTAAAACATCTCTGCTAATTTTACTCCCATATTTTTTAAAAGCTGTCATATCTTTGAATCATAGCATGTACTAGTACATAAGAAAGGTGTTACTGAAAAATAAGTGTTCTTGTAAAACCCATATATAGTTTTTGACATTAGTGATAAACCCACAGTATTTAACAGATGGGAATGTTTTCAAGCCAAAAATCTTTTTTAAAATATATGTTTATTTTATTGTATTTTTTCCATTTCCATTTATCCCCCATACCCTGTACCACCTCCACCCACACCCCCATGCCCTGCAATCACCGCACTGCTGTCCGTGTCCATGAGTTCTTTCTCTCTTTTTCCCCTTTGTGGCTAGATTCCTCCATGTCCACTGCCCCCCACCCCTCAGAGCTGTCAGCCTGCTCTCTATCTCTGTCTGAGTCTGTCTCTGTTTTGCTTGTTAGTTCAGTTTGTTCATTAGATTACACGTATGAGTGAAATCGTACAGTACTTGTCTTTCTCTGAATCGCTTACTTCACTTAGTATAATGTTCACTTAATGTTCTCTAGGAAGCCAAAAAATCTTAAGGATAAACTAACAACTATAATTTACACCTAGGACACCTATTATAGGTTTTAAAAAGTTGACTTGTTAAGCGGGGAAGGTAACCAAAAGCCAGATGATGAGTCAGCTGCTGATTGTTTACAATCATATGAAAATAGAAAGTTCATAAAAGCAGATCTTAAGAAAAAGGCAAGCATGAAGAGACAATAATGAAAGAACAATATGGTGAAGCCTATAAAAGACAAGTTATTAAGGGGTGAGGGAGGTAAGGGGAGGTAGAGGAGGGTCTGGGAGGGTCAATGTTGATGGAAGGAGACCTAAATGGTGAACACACAATACAGTGTACAGATGAGTGTTGTGGAACTGTGCACCGGAAACCTGAGTAACACTGTTAACCAGTTTCACTCCAATAAATCCAATAAAAAGAAACAAAAGACAAGTTATTGAGGATTAAAATTAGACAATGATTAGGAAGAACTAAATGGTTGTGAAGGAGTTCCATGACACCAATGAAAAATTTTTAATGTTTAAGTTACAACAATTATCTAACAAAGAAATACAAATAAGACCATTATGGATCATCTAACTTTATAGCCATAGACAATACACAAATGAATGAGTGTGGCTGCTTTTCAATAAACCTTTGTTTATGAATACTGAAGTTTAAATTTCGTATAATTTTCAAGCGTCACAAAACATGATTATTCTTTTGATGTTTTCTCCCAACCATTTAAAAATGTAAAAGTCATTCTTAGTACGGGGACCTATACAAAAACAGGCTGCAGGCCCAATCTGGCCCATGGGCTACAGTTTGCCCACTCCCTGAGCTCGAGGCATATCTAACTATGTTACAGAAAAACAAATATCAGTGCATCAAGCCCACTTACAGAGATACTTCAGCCTTGAAAGCACGTCCTTCAGTATTTATTTGAATCAGTGATTTTCAACCTTTTTCATTTCACAGCATATATAACTAATTTCTAAAATTCTGCAGCACACCAAAAAACATATATATATTTTTTCTGATTTGACAAAAAAAAATAGGTAAATTTTGATTTATTCTCATCAGATGGCTATTGTTGTGTTGGTTGCTGTCATTTTTTTATTTGACAATCTAAGAGAAAAGAGGCGAGTGCCCCGGACTACATGGTCAGGTATTGCATGTTTTAAAAATTCTCACAGCATGCCAGTTGAAAATCACTGGTTTAGATTATGACATGATGCAGAACTGAGCTACTACAAAAATAAAATAATATAATTATGTTATAAGACTATTAACACTAGAAACTCTACATCATATGTGCATTTAACTTCTCAAAAATGATCTGATGAAAAATTTGTGAGATCAAGTATTATCATGAACCCCAAACTGACTTCTCCATTAACTAGTTAACTTATGTGATCTGCGGACAGTCAGATTATGCCTTAGTTTTCTCATCTGGTAAATGGTGCTACTATGCCCTCTCACTAATAATAAGCATGACTGTATTGATGAATATAAGATAACATATAAAAAGCACTTCAAAAAGAAAAAAATATTAGGTGTTGTTACCTAAACTGAGGAACTGTGTTTTTGCCCCTGAAAAAACCAGGAACAATATGAAGACCAAGGAACTGTATGCTTCATTTAAAAACTGGCTAGGTGTATGGTATGCTCAGACTGATCTTCTCAATTGCTCCTCCCACTGTCCTCTTCCCAAAAGTCCAACAGTCCAAACTTCGAAGATAGTATGTATCTCATAAGTTTTTCCCTAAACTTTGTTATCATAAAGGCTTGAATAAAGTGTATTATAAAATATAGAATTCAAGCTACTAAATTATACTAGAAGAGGTTGCACAAATATATAAAAAATAACCCTGGAGAATTATGACTTTAAAAATATATTCATTAGAAATACAGATACCAGTTATTCTGCACATAACAGAGGTATACTATTCAACTCACCTGTGTTTTCTCCCAAAATTTTATCAGCACTGTTGTTATCGGTACCACTGAGGCGAACTATATTGGAAGAACTCTGATAATTGAGCTTAGGAAGACAATCAGCACTTCCTTTTGTACTCTCACTCTCTGACACTGTAAAAATTAAAGTGAAATTGGTAAGATGACATCTTTATACATCATAGAAGGCATAACTACAAGTAGTTTTCAGTTCTAAATATTTCTCCTCAAAATAGGTAATAAGAAAGCACTGAACACCTCTATATCTATTTGTCAGTCACAAATAAGTAATTACACTGATCTGAGGCCTCAAGGCATGTATGCAAGTACTGATACTGGTCATGGGTGAGGTCCACGCATACGTTTTATACTTCTTTGCTTGTAACACACTGCTTTTGATGGGAAGAGGCATGGGAGAAATATGAGTACAGACCATTAATAAAAGCATTAAATAAACATTGTTAAACCTAAGAGCAACTGAGACTATACCCTTCACACGTGAAGGGTTGTAATGTTGGAATATTAGGTGGTGGAGAGGGCTTGCAATGGGAGGCAAGAGGAGTTATAATGGGAAAGTGAAAAAGAAAATGAGTACTTTTATACTGAAAGTCACTTGTATTTATTATTAATATGTTTATAATTTTATATAATACTAACTTAATACCTACAGGAACTAGAATCACTCCCTTTCTTGTCTTTTTCTTCTTGAATGTCTTCAGTAGATGTATCTCCTCTTCTAACTTCATCTTTAGATAATGAATTATATCCAAGATCAGACTGGCCACCTGGAAAAAAAGAAAAAAAATCCCTCTGCTGTTTATCATAAACTTCTTTAGTGAGAACTGGAATTAGAAGCAACACATTAATGATAGGATTTACTTATAGAAATTCTTCTGGACAACTTTCAATTGAAAGCACTTAGTTAGACTCACCCCACTCCATCTCTATTAATGGAAGAAAAAGATAATCTGAAAGTAATTTATCTTTGGCTCCACACTGCAGTCAAATGCATATACATTCATACTACTATCTGGGCTCCAAAGACACAGACAAACCAGACATTCTTTATAGAAGTCCATGACCTTTCTAGGTAAAGTCTGAGTTCCAACTAAGCAATGAAGATGAAAAATCTGCAGGGAATTCGTAAAAGAACCTTCACACACAGGAAGGTGAACATCTAAATGATTTTACCCCCCCAAAAAGGGGTTTATTTAAATTTCTAAATAGGTAATTACTTTTTCTGACAATTCAATTGAATAATTACTGAATTACACAAAGTACAAATACATGGGAATGAGAAAAAGTTGTGTTAAATTTATTAAGAAAAACAAAAGTTGCATTGATACAAGAAAACTTCTAATACATTACACATTCTTGTATTAAGGAGATTCTGTACTTTTCGGCAAATGATTTTTTACTAGATTAGCAACAAAATATAAGGATTTGAATCCTAGCTCACTATCTTAGCAGGCATAATTTCAAGTAAGTCATATAACCTTTTTGTGTGGGTCTCTAGTTACAACATTTATAGTGTACAAGGCTGTTATAATTATATAAGAAATTATATATGGAATGGTTTATATACTTGTAAAGAACTACCTGAAAAAAATTTATTAAGTATCACTAGATATTTACTTTAATATACTTGTTTTACTTTTGATTTGTAATTTTGGTAATCAATTTTTCAGCTCAAAGAAACTACAAGTTAAAAATGTTTTTATTATGTTCTGCACTGTTTTAAGACAGTGTTTTTTAAAAAGGCCACAGCTAAAAAGAAAAAGTAGACTTCTTCATTTTTAAGAGATAATGCCCAAGGATGACTAATTCTGATTACATAATTCTGATTACATTTACATTGCATGATTAAAAAATAAAATCAGCCAAAGAAAAACAACTATGAAAATTACATTTCAATAGAATTAACTTTTATTTATATTCTTAAAAGTAGGCATAAGAGGAGATAGATCAAAATAATGTTATTGTTTGTAGAGATAGAAGCCTTTATACTTTATTATTAATGCTTGGATTTTAAAATTTAAAATTTAAAATTTCTGTCCATTAAGAGGTGGCTCTTATATTTGAAATCATGTGCAAATTTTTTAATGTAATAATGAAAATGACAGAATTATTCAAATAATTTATTTTTTAAACGTGTCAGTTTTAATATTACTAGGAAAAAGTGCCCTGGCTGGTGTGGCTCAGTGGATTGAGTACCGGCCTGTGAACCAAAGGGTTCAATTCCCAGTCAGGGCACATGCCTGGGTTGCGGGCTAGGTCCCCAATAGGGGCACGTGAGAGGCAACCGCACATTGATGTTTCTCTTTCTCTCTTTCTCCCTCCTTTCCCCTCTCTGTAAAAATAAATAAACAAATCTTAAAAAATAAACCTTATGTACAAATTTTATATTTTAATGAAATTAATGCCATATTAAGTGCTAGAATGCTACAAATTTTATGTGTATTTACATTATTTTTTGGAACTTTTTATTTTACTATAGTTTAAGATTCACAAGAGTGTTCCTGCGTACCCTTTACTCAGCTTCCCCAATAATAATATTTTACATAAAACTGTAAATGTATGTTGATATGGTACTATTACCTCAAATCAGGGCTATAAGGTTCTTTTTAAACTCCAATTACATTTTCATAATTACAAAGAAAACTTCATCCTACAAAAATGATACGATGAAGAGAGATCTGTGTGCTATCCAGAGTTAACTGGATTATCATGGACTAAATACTTGAATAAACTCTTAAACTTTTATTTCTATCAAATAAAGAATGCATAAAATTGCATATAGTTATTAAATATCAAATCAAGTACCTAACATGTAAAATTAAAATTAAAAAGTGACAGTTAAATACATCATTGAAAATTAAAATCCAGAAACAGGTTAGCAAGTCTAGGTTTTCAAACGCACTGTAATGAACGTATACATAAGCACACACAAACCTGTACTAGATCTATCATCAGCAGCATATACTTTGATTAAACCCGCATTAAAAGGTGCCTGCTCCACAGTGTGTGTCCCATGACCACTATCCATGCTGCCATGACTAACAGCATCCAGGTCACTGCCATCTGCTTAAGAACACAATTTGACAGCATTTTACTACTCAGGGAGATACCAAAAACACATATTAGTTTGTTGCTCAAGCTAATATCTACTAAACATGAAAAGTGCCACATAATTAGCAAAATACAACTGTAGCAAAGAACCCTATTGTGAATCATTAATGAATACTAAAACAAGACAACCAACGGTTGATAGTTTTAAGTTACAAGAAAGAAAAGTAGAATTTTGCATTTTTTAAATGTGAATATCAGAATTTGCTTAATGGCAGTAAAAACTAGAAAACACTCAATATTTTGAAAGTAGTTAAAATTTCTAAAAAATGTAATTTTTTATTGTTAATCTATTCAATCTAGTTAAGTTTTTCCTTTTTTATTAAATCATTTTTTATTGTTAATCTATTACAGTTGTCCCAATTTTTCCCTCTTTGCCCTCCTCTGCCCATTCCACCCCCCACAGTCAGTTCCCATACTGTTGTCCATGTCTGTGGGTTATTCATACATGTTCTTTGTCTAGAGCCTCCCCCTTCTTTCCAGCATCATCCCCCTCCCCCATCCCCTCTGGTCACTTTCAGTCTGTTCCATGTTTCCATGTCTGTGGTTCTATTTTGTTCATTAGGTTCCTCTTATAGGTGAGATCATATGGTATTTGTCTTTCACCAACTGGCTTATTTCACTTAGCATAATATTCTCCAGTTCCATCCATGCTGTTGCAAAAGGTAGGAGTTCCTTCTTTCTCCCTGCTGTGTAGTAGTCCATTGTGTAAATATACCTCAGTTTTTTTATCCACTCATTTACTGATGGGCCCTTAGGCTGTTTCCAGCACTTGGCTACTGTAAATAGGGCTGCTATGAACATAGGGGTGCGTAAGTTCTTTTGAATTGGTGATTGAGGATTCTTAGGGTATATTCCCAGCAGCAGAATCACTAGGTCAAAAGGAAGATCCATTGTTAATGTTTAAAGGGAATTCCATACTGTTTTCCACAGTGGCTGCACAAATCTGCATTCCCTCCAACAGTGCGCTAGGGTTCCCTTTTCTTTGAATCCTCACCAGCATTTGTTTGTTGATTTACTAATGATGGCTGTTCTGACAGGTGTGAGGTGAAATCTCATTGTTGTTTTAATTTGCATCTCTCTGATGGCTAGTGATGTTGAGCATCTTTTCATATGTCTATGGGCCCTCTGTATGTTGTTCTTGGAGAAGTGTCTATCCAGATCCTTTGCCCACTTTTTAATTGGATTGTTTGTCTTTTGGGTGTTGAGTCGTATGAGGTCTTTTTATGTATTTTGGAGATCAAACTCTTGTCTGATGTATCATTGGAAAATATGTTCTCCCATACAGTTGGTTCTGTTTTCATTTTGATGATGGTTTATTTAGCTGTGCAGAAGCTTTTTAGTTTGATGTAGTCCCATTTATTTACTTTTTCCTCTATTTCCCTTGCCCTAGGAGATATATTGGCAAAAATATTGCTGCATGGGATATCTGAAATTTTCCTGCCTATATTTTCCTCTAGGACTTTTATGGTGTCACAACTTGTATTTAAGTCTTTTATCCATTTTGAGTTTATTCTGGCGCATGGTGTAAGGTGGTGGTCTAGTTTCATTTTTTTGGATGTACCAGCCCAGTTCTCCCAACACCATCTATTGAAGAGGCTATCTTTGCCCTATTATATGCTCATGTCCCCTTTGTCAAATATTAATTGACCATAGAGACGTGTGTTTATTTCTGTGTTCTCTATTCTATCCCATTGATCTATGTATCTGTTCTTATGCCAATACCAGACCTCAGAACAAAAGCCATAAAAAGGGACAAAGGTCACTACATAAGACTTAAGGGAATAGCCCAACAGGAGGATATAACCCTTGTAATATATATGCACCCAACATAGTAGTGCCTAAGTATATACAGAAAATCCCGGAGGACTTCCAGAAAGATACTGACAACAATACAGTCATCACAGGGGATTTTAACACCTCACTGTGAACCATGGACAGATCCTCCACACAAAGAATCAACAAGGATACTGTGTAATTGAATGACACTCTAGATGAAACCCACTTAATTGATATATATATATGTGTGTGTGTATATATATATATATATATATATATATATATATAATCTTTTACCCCAAAGAAGCAAAATATACATTTTTTTCAAATGCACACATAATATTTTCAAAGCTAGACCACATGGTAGGACACAAAACAAACCTCAACAAATTCAAGAAAATGGAAATCATATCAAGCACTTTCTCTGACCACAAGGGACTGAAACTAGAAACCAAACTCAAGGAAAAAACTCAAAAACACTCAAATACATGGAGAATGGATAATATGTTATTAAATAATGAATGGGTCAACAATGAGATGAAGGAAGAAATAACAAAGTATCTGGAAACAAATGAAAATGAACACACAACAACCCAAAACCTATGGGACACAGCAAAGGCAGTCCTGAGTGGGAAGTTCATAGCAATACAGGTCTACCTAAAGAAGACAGAAAATCTCAAATAAACGACCTAACCCTATATCTACAAGAACTAGAGGAACAACGACGAACAATGCCCAGTGAGTACAAGGAAGGAAACAATCAAGGTCAGGGCAGAATTAAATGACATAGAGATTATAAGAACAATTCAGAGTATCAATAAATTCAGGAGCTGGTTCTTTGAAAAGATAAACAAAATTGACAAACCTTCAACCAGACCATTCAAGAAAAAAGAGAGAGGATCCAAATAACTAAAATCAGAGATGAAAGAGAAGTTACAACTAATACCAGAGAAACACAAAGTATTGTGAGAAATTACTTTGAACAACTACATGCAAAGAAATTGGACAACCTGGGCAAAATGGATAAATTTCTAGAAACATATAATCTGCCAAAATTGAATCAAGAAGCAACAGAAAGCCTGAATAGACCAATAACAACTAGTGAAATTGAAGCAGTTATCAAAAAACTCCTGGCACACAAAAGCCCTGGACCAGGCTGGACAGGTGAATTTTACCAAACATTTACAGAAGAACTAACCCCTATCCTTCTCAAACTATTCCAAAAAATTCAAAAGAGGGAAGACTGCCAAACTCTTTTTATAAGGCCAGTATCGTCCTAATTCCAAAACCTAATTCCAAGACACAACAAAGAAGGAAAACTATAGGCCAGTATCTCTGATGAACATAGATGCTAAAATGCTCAAGAAAATACTGGCAATTCGGATTCAGAAGTACATTAAAAACATCGGACACCATAATCAAGTGGGATTCATCCCAGGGATGCAAGGATGGTACAATATTTGCACATTAGTAAACATAATGCACCACATAAGCAAAATGAAGGACAAAAATCACATGATCATATCAGTAGATGCTGAAGAAGCATTTGGTTAAACCCAGCACCCATTTATGAGAAAAACATTCAGCAAAGTGGGAATAGAGGGAACATACCTCAACATAATAGTCAATTAATTTAAAGAAAAAGTTAAACACATACATCCCTTAAATACCTTACCTGAGAGAGTTGTTTGTGATAAGTGTGCATGTTTCTTTAAAGCTCTTTTGAACTGTGCTACTCCTAAAACAACATTTCTTAATTTTGTCCAAAGAAAATAGCCATTATGACTTCGTGAAGGCCAGGTACTTTCTAAAACAGCCTATTTGTAAAATAAAATAATTAGTATAATAATTTTTATAAATGAACACATTCACTTCAGAGTCAAACTAAAAAATATCTAAGTGGATCATATAACAAAAAATAGCACAAAAATTTACAAAATATATTTCAGATACTCTAAAATAAATGCCAAGTAACCACTGCATCATAAATTAAGATTGTATAATCACACAAGTTATACTCTTTCTCCATTATATGAAAGTAATTACCTTATTATAATAACCATAAGTAATGGCATTGGGGTCAATACCAGCTTTTTGCATTTCAAAAAGCACTCGGACTGCAAGCACTGGCTGATCGTATTGTCCACAGAGCTGCATGAGGATGCGGTAGCACACCTGAAACACAGTAAGTTCGAAGTGTGCTAAAACAAAACACCTATGTACATGAAACCAGAAATAATGCATGCACTTTAAAGATAAGTGCTACCTCATCAGGTGGGTCCATCTTCTTTGACTGCATTTTTTTAAGCACATCGTATGCTGTTTTCAGAGCCCTGACTTTTGAATGACATACTTTCACATAAGCTGGGAGACAAATAAACCACAGTCCATAACAGTGACGCAGTAAACACCTAGACCACATCTGAGGAATGGAAGAATAACGCTTGGCAATTTTATGGGCTGATTTAATTTCCTAAAAAAAAGGCAAAGATTTCATTAATAAATTTATACACATAAGCATCCTTATTTAACTGCATGCTGAACAAGTACAAGTCACCCGCTTTTACAATGTTTCCATAACAAAATATGTTTATAATTAATATACATTCACGCCTCTGCTTGAATATGTATTATGCCATATATAAAATAAAGTTCTAGGACAAGGGAACTAGTTAATGTTTTCAAGTCCACTTACTCTAAAGGATCTTCAGAAAGCTTCAGGGAGCTTAATGTAGTCATAGTTATATGTGCGGTAGTAAAGTATATTAAGGGAGGATGAGTGTCATTTATTTTTGTTCTAATAATTGATTACATGAAGAACGCAAAATTCTCAAAGCACCTGTTTTGTTCTTCTGAACATGGGAGAAGGGCTACTAGGACTACTTGATTTTGAAGGCAATTTGCTCTTTCGTGTTTGTAGAAATCCTTCGGGTCTCTCAAATAAATTGTTCCTAAGAACTGGAAATCCATTATAGCTGTTTTTGAAAAGAAAAAAAAACAAACCTCAAGCATATATAGATTATCATATCATACTGGTTACAACACAAAAAATGTATGACCAATAACTTCTTAACTTACAATTTATTTTTACTATGTTTCTCCATCAGACAGCAAATATTTATGCTAATGTTGCTTTTTAATATAATATTTAGAAATGTAATAGCCAAACATAAACTCAAATATATATTTTGGAGGAAAGAACTTTGCTGAACTGACATCAAACTACAAAGAAACTCACACAAACTTTGTTAGTATTTGTGTAAAGATGCAGCAAACTTGGGAGACGATCTGACGGTAAAAGACCCACCAAATCAATATTCTAACAAACAGGACAGTCATTAATATCATTGCTTTGGATTAACTTATTACTGTAAACTCTCCCTCTTAAAAATATGCAAATAACATATCGGCACACCAGGACAAGCTCTCATATTATCATAAATTGGTTTATCAGGTTAGCAAGCAGATTCAGGGCTTCGTGTATGAAAAAGAAAGTTGAAGAGGTTGGAAACAAGCAAGAAAAGATTAGAATAGGTAGCTCTGTGAGGAGGTGGGTTTAATTTGGGTGCTAGAGGAAGGTGTTTGGACATTTAAAAAGTAGCAGCAGCTAGGAAAAAGGCATGCTGAAAAGAACAGGAGAAGCCTCTGAGCAGCAAACTTAATCTACTTTGTAATATTCTTAAAGGTATATTGTTTTAATTAACTAAGGAGAAAACTATAATAAAAGATAGCAAACTGTATCTATTATATTCCATATAATTAATTCAGTATAATGAGAAAATATTGGTAATCACTATTAAGTAGGAATAAAATATCAAAGAAGTTCGGGAAAATCCTGTCCCTTAAAAAAATTCATTGTATGTACATGGTATGATAATAAGACCATTCTGTTATCTTGTGGAAATTTACTGCTTTATCATTTTATATAGAAAAATGTAAATATATTAATTATCTCTTATTAAGAGGACCTACTGTGCTCCATTGAAGACATTTAAAGTTGTTTTTTGAATGATGGGTATGATTACACTAAAATTAGATTGGGTAGTCTCAAGCGGGAAAAAATGACTTAGATTCTTTAAAAAAATGGGAACTTTTAAAGCTAAGTAATTTTCATATTAAGAGACTGAATCTGAAAGTAAAATTTTAATTAAAAGTTAAAACCAAACCACAAAAAAAACCCCAAAATATACTAGTAACATACTAAAAGAAGTCTTAGAAGTATAATGTACAAAAGAAATAAAGGAAATGAAATGTTTAAAAAGAAAAAGAGAGAAATTAGGAGAAATATTTTAAATATCTTTGACAAAAGACAGACTTTTAAAAAGTGATGTGAACAACATCATCAATAAATGAAAAGGGCAGGTATCAAGTGGCCTATGAATTAATCAATATTGACAAACATCTGTCACACCACTTTTTTAAATTTAAAGATCTGAGTTATAAGTGAGGATGTTCAGAAAAATCCTTTTTTTAACAAAAACAAAACTATGACAATGAATGATAGGTGAGAAATGGTTTTAGAATGTTTAAATAAAGTAAGAAGTATTATTGGAGAATAAAAAGTAATTTTAAAATCTGAAAGGAAGTATCACTTTAAGTAAAAATAAATGTATACCGGAAACGGACTGCAGTACATAACCAATGTGTACGTGTAATATATATCCAGATGGATGTATGAGTCTACCTCTATCATAGCCTTTATTTCACTGTGCTCAGAACATTTCCCTTCTTCCCACTAGGCTCGAAGGCAGGAACAGTATATCATTCAAGTCTAAATGATCACTGAGCACAGGGTCTGACCAAATTTCCTACATTAGTAATCATCAATCCAATAGTTCTGAGTTTCCATGACAAAATAAAAATTCATAGGAAAATTATTAACCTAAAAAAATTGTATCATCCAAATCAAGGACACAAATGTTGACTGTAAACCAGATTTAACTTCTGTAGACTAAGGTTAACATTAACCAATGTGTGCGTGGGGAAGGAAATGAAGTGAGGAAACCAGCTTTAGTGAGAAATATAAAAGTAAAAATTTTATAATAAAAGTGCTGCATTTTGGTGAGGTAAGGTCCTAACTGAATTTAATCAACATTTGTGAGAACAGATAGTTATGTAGATACAGAGAACTTCCCATTCCCAAGTCTATATAATGTAAAATTATAATTTTTTCTTTTTATACCTCAAAACTTAATAATGGATGTGGGATAAGCTTGCTTACCACCTAAAAATTAGGGATCTGTAAAGTTTGGATTTTTGAAAATACCACAGTCCTTAGAAAGCTACGTCACAGGTGATGGATTGCTTCTCTCTTTCAATCTCAAACATTCGCTTCTTGAATACCTGTACTGTAAAGGGGGTTCTTCACCATTGGGTAGATGGGGGATCTCAGGTGGTGTTACAAAAACAGTATGTTCACTTTTGAAAGATTCATCCAGTTCTATAAGTCGCATTTCACAACTCTTGTCCATATCCACCTGAAGTTGTTTTAAAAAACATACATAAAAAAATATATTGGTTAGCCAAGTGTTTGTCTATAGGGGAATGGTTAAATGAACCATGTACACAACTAGATACTAAAGAGGTAATTAAAAAAAAAGAAAGAGCAAGTTCCCTATGTCCTACTACAGAAAGATCTCCAAGACAATTAAGTGAACGTAACAGGGTGCAGGACATTGTATGTATATACTGAACTATCTTTTGAGGAAGAAAGAGGGAAAAATAAGAACATATATTTACTGGGGCTTTTTTTGCTTGTATTCACATAAAGAAATACTAAAGAATACTATGTAAAGGAATTATCTACATGGGGAAGGGCAGATGAACAAAGTGAACAAGGATGATCAGCACCCAGATTTCCCAATGGATATGTTTGTTATTTTTCATTTTGAACCATGAGAATGTATTAAATAATTTTTTTAATGCATACATCCATGGATGTGTATGTATTCAGACTACTGGGTTCTATCTTGGATTTATTCTAAATACATATATATATATATATATATATATATATATATATATATATATCAAAATTCCCTAAATTTTTCCAGTATATGTAGAAACACATATGAGTTAAGTTCTAGTCATGTCAATATTGAAAGCACTTTACTAGTACTATTTCTCTTAGAAAACTTATAGCAAGGTAATACTCATAAAAAATGAGAACTCAAAGTCTAAACAGTGCAAAAGAAGCTCACAGAGAACACAACATTGCATTAGTTTTTTAAAGAAACAGATGTCTTATATATAATGAAATATAACCCACAGAACTTTATTCAGTTAGAAAGAATGAATATCACATACCAGTTGGGAATAAATGGGAGAGCTTTTAGGACAGGATAGCTTTTAATTATTTCTAATTCTTAAAAAGAGCTGATACATTCAGAATCTTCTTAAATAAACTGTGGGTTTTAACTTTACAGCATTATGTGTCATTACCTCCAGGATTGAAAAATGTTTTTCATGTTATATCCATACAGTAAACTAGATAACAATTAAGGCATATTAAGGAATCATAACTAATGACAAGAGAAAATGTTCTCAAAATAATGACAAATAAAAAATATCAGGATACTAAATCATACATATAGTATGATTCCAATTTTTCAAAGAGAGTGAGTACTGTATTTTGCCATGTACCATGCACACTTTTTTGCCTAAAGTTTTAAGGGAAAATAAGGATGCGCAATATACATGGGTATGATGACTACATAACAGGGGTATACTAATGGGCATAATAATCCCATGTATAATGCACATGAAAACTTGGGTGTGTACTATACATGACAAAATATGGCATGTATGTTACACAGATATAGTTGTGTGTGCTCTCTCTCATACACACACAATTATCAAAATGATACTTCTGGGTAGTGTCATTACTGGCAAAAATTTTTCTTTTATTGTTATTTATTTTCCAATTAAAATATAATGAATATCAATTACTTTTATTTGCTTTTTAAAAATTACAAAAGGACTTCCAGTCAAAATGGCAGCATAGGCAAACATGGGTCACCTCATCGCAAAACCACATCAAAATTACAACTAAATTATAGAACAACCATCACTCAGAACCATCAGAAATCAAGCTGAACAGAAATCTGACAACTACGGAATTAAAGACACCACATGCATCCAGACTGGTGGGAGGCTCGCAGATGTGGAATGGGCTGGTCCCACATCCACGTGTGGTAGAAAAAATTCAGGAGGGATATTTCAGAAGTGAGGAGTCCCAGCCCCACACCAGGCCCCTCCAGCCCAGGGTTCCAGTGTGAGGAGGAGAAGTCCCCATAACTTCTGGCTGTAAAAACCAGCAGGTATTGAGTCAGTGGAAGAAACTTCTGGAGTCCCGAGAAGTTCCTCATAGAGAACCTGCCACGGACTTAATCAGACTTACTCTCTCTGAGCTCTCTCTGAGCTCTAGCACTGGGCGTGGAAGGCACCAGTGGCATATAGGAAGGAACTGAAGTGTCTGACATTAAGGTGAGAGCTGGGGGACAGCTTACTCCCAGACAAAAGGCAGACAAGGGACGTTGTCCCTTATCTGAACCCCCCTCTCCCCCCCTGCACAGAGCTGCACAGCTGGCAGGTAGGTGCCATATCTGAGACTCCATCAACCTGGCTAACACTGTTTGTCCTATCCTGGAGATCCCCTAATACTCCCTCTAAAGCAACTTATAGTACCACCCAAGCTGTTAACAGTGACTTTTCCATATGAATGGCTGGTCTTGGCTCCTGCTTCACAACTTCCTAAATCCTTTGGAACAAGCAATAGCCAGTCTCAATGAGCCCCCAGCCCCCACACCTCCTGCTAAATGGCCCCAGGCCTGGCTCTAGAAGCAGTCAGACTAGATTCACAGCTTGGCTTCACCTGGGAACCTCCAAGCCCAGCACAAGTAGCAGCCATCTCAGGTTGCTTTATAGCTCAGGTAGGGTGGCCCTAGGCAGAACACAGGTTGGAGGTTGACCTTGGCCTGCATCACCCAGAAAACTGCTGAGCCTCTGCACCCAGTGGATAGTTACTGACCATGTCAGAGCACCACCACCCTGCCCCTACACAGCTGATCCTCCATGTAGGGCAGAGGTTGGAATCTGTGGTCACAGCCAGTCCTTGCACCTGACTGGCCTAGCTAAATCCCTCCCATTAACCTGCCAACAGCAATCAAGGCTCAACTACAAGAGGCGGGTGTACTGAGCTCACACAAAAGGCACACCTCAAGTACCCAGCTTGGGTGATAAGGGAAGCTGTGCCACTGGACCCTACAGGACACCTACTACATTAGGCCGTGATACCAAGACAGGAGTCACAACAGGTCTACCTAATTCATAGAAACAAACACAGGGAAGCTGACAAAATGAGGAGACAAAGAAACATGCCCTAAATAAAAGAACAGATCAAAACTCCAGAAAAAGAACTAAACAAAATGGAGATAAGCAATCTATCAGATGCAGAGTTCAAAACACTGGTTATCAGATGCTCAAAGAACTGACTGAGTACAGCAACAACACAAAAGAAGAAACGAAGGTTACACTAAGTAAAATAAAGACATATCTACAGGGAACCATCAGTAGAGGGGAGGAAGCTGGGATTTATATCAATGATTTGGAACATAAGGAAGAAACAAGCATTCAACCAGAACAGCAAGAAGAAAAAATAATTAAAAAAAACAAGGATAGTATAAGGACCCCCTGGGACATCTCCAAATGTACCAACATCTGAACCATAAATGCCAGAAGAAGAGGAAAAGCACGAAACTGAAAACTTATTTGAAAAAATAATGAAAGAAAACTTCCCTAATTTGGAGGAGCAAATAGACTTACAAGTCCAGGAAGCACAGAGAGTCTCAAACAAGTTAGACCCAAAGAGGACCACACCAAGACACATCACAATTAAAATGCCAAAGGTTAAAGACAGAGAATCTTAAAAGCAGCAAGAGAAAAGCAGAGAGTCACCTACAAAGGAGATCCCATAAGACTGTCAGCTGATTTCTCAAAAGAAACTTTGCAGGCTAGAAGGGACTGACAAGAAGTATTCAATGTGATGAAAAGCAAGGACTGAGAGACTCATGATGGTGGAGGAGTAAGTAGAAGCTACACTAATCTCCTTCTAGGACCAATCTGGACTTACAACTAAATTATAGAAAAATCATCCTGAATAACCAACTGAACACTAGATAGAGAAGCATTATAACCATGGACAGATGGAAGAAGCCACATCACCACAACATGACTGGTAGGGAGTGTGGAGGAGGCATGAGGAGGCACGAGAAGGCTGGCTGGGATCCCATGGGCAGCAGCTGAAGTCCTACAGGCATATTTCAGCGGCCAGGGGGTTGCCCCTGAGAAGTGTGGGGTCTAAACCCCAAGCTGGGCTCCCCAGCCTACTCCACCAGAATGGAGCAAGTAACCCAAATAACATATGGCTGTGAAAAGCAGTGGGGTTTCTGTCTGCCAGGGAGAGACAGCTAGAGACTCAGAGAGCCTTTTAAAGGGCCAATGCACAAAATTCTGTTTGCAGCCACTTACCCTGGGCTCCGGCAGAGGGAGGTCAGAGTGGATTAGAGATGCTTGAGGAGAATCTGGGGCTATTGGCTCTGGGGAGAAAGCTGAAGGAACAGCTGCCAGGATCTCTGTGCTGAGTCATTCCCCATACTGCAAGAGCCATCTTGGTCAGGCAGAACAGGCCCCTCCAAGTGGCATCAGCCTGAGGAGAAGCAATAGCCCCACCCACAGGAATTACTCTGCCCCACCCTAGGGTGCTTAAGCCCTGCTGCTGAGGAATAGAGCTGGAAGACATTCACTGATTAACTGTACAGAAAGCCTGTAGGCAAAGGCAGATTGATGGGAGCTCTGAGGCTTCAGCTGACACACCTCTGGGTCTGGTGCTGGAAAAAGCCATCCTTAGTGGTCAGCCTCATTCTTTCCTCATACACCCAGACCCAGCAGAAGGAGCCACACGCTATAGATCTTGATAGCTACAAACAGGTTGCCCAGTGCTTAGGTGTGCACCAGTCTTGCAGATACACCCAGTACACAGAAACACATACAAAGAAGCAGCCAAAATGGGAAGATACAGAAACCCCAAATGAAAGAACAAGAGTATACTCTAGAAGAAGACATAAATGAAACGGAGGCAAGCATTTATCAGAGAGTTTAGAGTAATGATTGTAAGGATACTCAACCACACGTAAGACATAGAAACCATAAAAAAGGACCAGTCAGAAATAAATAAATAAAATATCTGAAATAAAAAATACACTGGAAGGAATAAATAGTAGGTTAGATGATGCAGAGGATCGAACCAGTGATTTGGAAGACAAGGGAGAAAAAAACATCCAGGCAGAGCACCAAAATCTGTTATGGGAACACCATAACACCAGAAGGGGAAGAGAGTGAGCAAGGTGTCAAGAACTTACTTGAAGAAATAATGTCGGAAAAATTCCCTAATCTGGTGAAGGAAAAAGCCACACAAGTCCAGGAAGCTCAGAGGGTCCCAAACAAATTAGACCCAAAGAGGCCTAAACCGAGACATATCTAATTAAAACAGCAAGGCCTAAAGACAAGGAGAGAATCCTAAAAGCCACAAGAGAAAAGCAGGGAGTTACCTATAAGGGAGCACCAATTAGACTGTTATCTGATTTCTCCACAGAAACATTTCAGGCCAGAAAGGAGTGGCATGAATTATTCAAGGTGATGAAAAGTAAGGACTTACAACCAAGGCTACTTTACCCAGCAAGGCTATCATTTAAAACTGAAGGAGAAATAAGGAGCTTCCTAAACAAGAAAAAGCTAAAGGAGTTTGTTAACACCAAATCATTACTGCAACAAATGTTAAAGGGCTTGCTTTAAGAAGAGAAAGAAAATAAAAACAGAGGAAAATACTCTAACAATAAAATGGCCCTAAATACATATGTATCAATAAAATCACCTTAAATGTAAATGGCTTAAATGCTCCAAACAAAAGACAGAGGGTAGCTGAATGGATAAGAAAACAAGACCCATATTTATGATGCCTCCAAGAGATCCATATCACATGGAAAAATACACACAGACTAAAAGAGATGGAAAAAGATATTTCATGCACATGGAAAAGGAAAAAAAAAAGCTGGGGTAGCAGTACTTATATCCTACAAAATAGACTTTAAAACCAAGATTACAGTAAGAGACAAAGAAGGACACTACATAATGATAAAGGGAAGCACCCAACAAGAGGATATAACCCTAAGGATTGTTAAGGAACTTAATGAGGACCTCAACAGCATAACAAAGATCCAGTCAGAAATGAAGGAAACACTAATTAAAATAAAGAACAAACAACAGTAGACTGGATGAAGCTGAGAATCAACCTAATGACCTAGAACATAAGGAAACAAAAAGCAACCAATCAGAACAACAAGAAGAAAAAAGAGAATCCAAAAAAATAAGGATAGTGTAAGCAGCCTCTGGGACAACTTCAAGAGGTCCAACATTTGCATCACAGGGGTACAGAAGGAGGAGAGAAAGAGCAAGAAATTGGAAATCTATTTGAAAAATAATGACAGAAAACTTCCCTCATTTGATGAAGGAAATAGACATGCAAGTCCAGGAAGCACAGAGGGAGGCCCAAACAAGATGGATGCAAAGAGGCCCACTCCAAGAGATATCAAAATTAAAATGCCAAAGTTAAAGATAAAGAGAGAATCTTAAAAGGAGCAAGTGAAAAGTGGTTAGTTACCTACAGTGGAATTGCCATAAGACTGTCAGCTGATTTCTCAAAAGAAATTTTTCAGGCTAGAAGGGATTGGCAATAAATATTCAAAGTCATGAAGAGCGGGGACCTAGAGCCAAGATTGCTCTACCCAGCAAAGCTATCATTTAGAATCAAAGGAAAGATAAAGAGCTTCCCAGACAAGTAAAAACTAAAGAGTTCATTATCACCAGACCATTATTAAATGAAATGTTAAAGAGACTTATTTAAGAAAAAGAAGATTAAAACTATGAAAAATAAAATGGCAACATATACGTATCTATCAACAGATGAATCTGAAAAACAAACTAAACAAGAACAGAGACAGAATCATGGATATGGAGAGCATTTTGATGGTTGCCAGATGGGAAAAGGATGTGGGGGAATGGGTAAAGAGGTGAGGGGATTAGGAAGTACAAATAGGTAGTTACAGAATAACCATGGGGATGTAAAATACATATAGGAAATGGAGTGGCCAAAGAACTTATACTCATGACCCATGGACATGAACCATAGTGTAGGGATTGCCTTAGAGCAGGGGTGTCAAACCCATTTTCACTGGGGGCCACATCAGCCTCACAGTTGCCTTCAAAGGGCCGAATGTAATTTTAGGACTGTATAAATGTAACTACTCCTTAACAGTTAAGCGAGAGCTCGGCACTGCTGCCGGGTAGAAACAAGGTAGAGGGCCAGAATTGGCCCATGGGCCTGGTGTTTGCCATCTGTGCATTAGAGAGTGGGGGGTGCTGGATGGAGGGGGAAAAGGGGAAAGATTGGGACAACTGTAATAGTATAATCAATAAAATACAATTTTTAAAAAAGCTATGTAAAACCCCCAGATTCTCGATTGATATCTGTGTAGACTCATAGTTACCTATTTTATTCAATGGGTTATAATCTGTTATTAAGTTTGATATTGAAATCATCCCAGAGGTAAATATTGGGAGTCCGTTTAAATTGGCTTGTGTTTCTGTGTATGTGTGTATTGTTTTTATAAAAACATGTTTCTATCACTCTTGGGCAATTTCTTTTTTTCTAGCGTAAGCTACTTCAGGGCTCATTTATACTTTCCTTGCCCTAGACTTGGGATCAACCATTTCTTCAAGTCCTGCCTTCTTTTAGTGGAGAATGGTATTTAGGACCCAAATTTGTGCATTAGGTGTACTCATTGCTATTAGGGTATGGCTGATGCCAGGTCCTCGCAGGGTACAGAGCTAGGAAATACATGTGTTTGTGTGCACTTACATCTGTACTTATTTCTATGTCTGTCTACACATAAGGAAAGCTAATGATATCACATGGAACCACCAGTTCTACAGGGCTCATTCTGGTATTCTCCTTTTCTCTATTTGTAAATTCCTTCTCAGTCAGTGGGAAACTTAATTATCTTTAATATATTTATTTATTTTATCAATCCCCATATGTAACATTCTCCCCTCACCATCACCCCCAAACCCATGTATATGACTTTTTTACCCTAATTTGGTTCTGACATCTCCTTCAAGACCAACCCCCTGTCCCACCAAACTGGCACTTCCCTCATCCAGATCAAACTCTGAAACCACGTTTGCTGTCCTGACCCAATGGCAATACTCTCTCTCACTTGCGCCGTCTCTGACACCCCTTGCTGGGCTGTTTCTTTTACCACACCCTATTTGGGTTTTGATACTTCGCTCTGGGCTACTGCTCCCCAACCTCCTCTCTCTTCAGCATGGATACCCACCTTGCTCTATCCCACTGACCGATATTAGAAGTGTAGGAAAAGGGAAGGTCTCACACATGAATTCAAAAGAGAATTAATTCACTTAATTTATGATAGAACTCACTCCCAAATTGTAGTTAATAGTCAGGTGGAATATTCATCATGCTTTATGCCTATATCTCAGCCTGTGACAACCCACCTTAGAGAAAAAGGAGAGGTGAAATTAAGAATGCCCCAGTTAGAGGTCTACAGGCTTGCACAAAACTCCTGTAGTCTGACTGCTAAAACAAAACTCACAATTTATTAAAATCCTGCAAGGTATTCCCAAGAGGTTGTTGTGTTCTATACCATCTGGTAGGCCACCAAAACTTTCATAATAAAGGGTCAATGATGCAATGAAATTAATTTAAATTTTGTTAAAAGCTAGTAAAAGTTATAAATAGAAACTGTAATTCCTAACATTTACAACAGTCACACAAAATAAGTTAGAGCACTGTAGACAAACTATTACTTACTTTATCTACACAATCATCAAAAAACGCCAGGCTTGCGTCTTTATCACTGACAAAAGAACATTCCTCAATGAAGCGAATAAACATTTGTGTTTTGGTCATCATATTATAGAATTTTTGATGTGATCGGTCCCGGCTTCTTAAGAAAGCTGTTCAACATAAATTTCCAATGTCAGAATATACACTATCATTTATAGATTCATATAATTTTCAGCTGGAAGGAATTTGATCAACCATGTTATCTACACCCCCCCATTTTGCTGAAAAAGAAACTAAGACCCTGGAAGAGGAAGTGACCTGACAGAGATAGCAACAGGAAAGATACTTGAATCCAAATATTTCAAATCCTTATCCAGAATTGTCTCTGTTGTCCCCTCACTACTTTGAAGATTACACATAAACTAGTAAATGTGAAAGCATTTTAAAATTGCTATTTTTTCCCTTTTATATGTTGCATGCTATACGCATGTGGCTCGTGCTCTTTCCATATACCGTATTTTTTGGACTGTAAGATGCAGCCCCCCCAAATTTGGGAGGAAAATGGGGGTGCATCTTATAGTCTGGATGTAGCTTACCTGGCTCACTGGGGTGGGGGGGCGTGGCAGCAGTGGAGTGGGTTTTTTTTCCTATTTTCCTCCTCTAAAACCTAGGTATGTCTTATGGTCCGGTGTGTCTTATAGTCCGAAAAATACGGTACATATGCAGCTTTTTCAAGGCAGCAGTTACATCCCTCCTGATTTCACACTCACTATACTCAGTTACACAATACTTGGGTTTCTTTTGGGCCCATGCACTCAAACTCTTTCCAGCCTCAGGACCTTTGCATAAACTGTTCTCTCTGCCTAAAACACTTCTACTTTCCCTTTGCCTGGCTAATCTCTACTTCTCCTTTTGATCATGGTTCAGATGTGAATTCCTCACAAGGGCCTTCTATGATCTAAAGTTGTGAACTGAAGTGAAGATAAGCATATTTCAAATTGCTTATCTTCTTGACTATAAGCTCCATGGGAAAGTGATCACGTCCTCTTTCTTTTTTTTGTGACCATGTACCTTTTGTATACCACTATACACCCAATGCCTATCATTTGGAGACACTCAATATATGTTTATTAAATGAATTTCTATTTTTATCCTCATCCAAGGACATTTTTTCCCTTGCTTTTAGAGAGAGGGGGAGTGAGGGAGAAACATCAATACGAGAGAAAAATTGATTGGCTGCCTCTCGTACACACCCTGACCAGGAATGGAGTATGCAACCTAGGTTATGTGCCCTGACCAGGAATTGAACCCACAACTTTTGGTTATAGGACAACACTCCAAGCAACTGAGCCACACTGGCCAGGGTATGAATTTCTCTTTTAAATGTTAAATACTACAAAAGAAAGTAAATACATATTATGACACAAAATGCATTCCAGGGCTTCCCAACATTTTTTACTTCATGGCATAGAGAGAAAATAATACTTGTAGAGAATATTGAAGTAAAACAAATGAGGCTGCTCAAGCCTGGAGGTGATCACTCTGGGCTACTTGGCATGCCAACAACGTCTGGCTGCCCCGAAAGCTAAAAGTGTCAATATCAACGCAGCTGTGACACAAGTGCAACAGTGCATGTTTAGAAATCTCTATACTTTTCAAAGAGCTCCTTATGCATACATTGCCAATGGGATCACATTGCGTGTGCCTGCGAAATAACTAGTCCTATGGAAATGGATTACTGACAGAGTTATTATTAACAAAATAGGTATATAAAGAGGTCTGTCCAGAAAAAAGTCCAGCCATTGTTAATATAACAAGAATGGTTTGTGTGACATGAATATACCGTAATCTGGGAGTCAAGGAGAGTAGACTGGAATGCACATGTGTGAACAATGACGACTTCACTGTACTAGTCAATGGGGACAGTTGATACCGCTTTGAGTGAGCATGTGTACTGTGTGGCTGCCGCATTCAAAATGACTGAGCGAGCAGAGCGACGAATGTGCATTGAATTTTGTGTTAAACTTAACTTTCCTCTATGGAAACTATTTGGATGATTCAGAAGGCTACTGTGATTGGCAGTTTCATTAAGACAATTTGCCCACTCATGCACCATGTCCAGTGCAGAGTTTTTTGGCGAAACTTCAAATCACCCAGGTGACTCAGTCTCCCTACAGCCCAGATTTGGCACCATATGACTTCTGGTTTATCCCAAAACTAAAACCACTTTTGAAAGGGAAGAGATTTCAGACCAGTGATGAGATTCAGGAAAATACTATGGGGCAGATGATGGTGATTGGGAGAACTGTGTGAAGTCCCAAGGTGCCTACTTTGAAGGGGACTGAGGTGTCATTGTCCTATGTACAATGTTTCTTGGATTTTGTAACTTCTTCAATAAATGTCTCAATTTTTCATAGTACATGGCTGGATACTTTCTGGACAGACCTCGTATATTTTTAATAAATATGAGCTATTAACCCAGAAAGCAATGAAATCATCAGGTTAAACTCAATAACATGACAGCTGTAAAGCTATGCAATCACTCACCTTGTAGGGCAAAAAGAGAGCTTGCATCTGTGGCTGTCTCAGATGGGGCTCCTGTTATTGGTCTTAAGTATGATCTATAACCTTTTAAAATAGAAGCCATGAAATACAAAAATGCCTCTTGGATTTCCAAATCTATCATGTGCAACCTCTTTCCAGAATTAAAATCATAGTCATTCATTGATAAGTCCATTAGTCCATCATCTCTTGGTCTCTGCTGCACTGTGAAGAGATACAGTATTAGTGTTTTCTCCAAACTGTCAAAACTAATGTTCACAATTGTATCAATATAAATTTTTTGTATATGTATGTCAAGTCATTATGCTGTACACCTTAAACTTATACAGTACTGTATGTCAATTATATCTCAATAAAATTGAAAAAAAATGTGTTATGTTTTCAAAAGGGCTCGAGATACCTTGACCTTTGTTTACATAACTCTGTAATATGTAAGTCCTAGCAAAGCTTTTCTTATCATTTTTTAGGCTCTGCTGAGTACATTTTATCCAAATTAAACATAAAATGATTGCAGTTTATCTGACTACTATCAGAAAAAATGTTCGTATTTTGAAATAACTATATGTGGATTCATAAATGAAGATCATAACAACAATAGTCCTTCCTTCCTTTTCTTAAAAAATATAAGTGCTTATAGAAGGAACATTCTGGGATTCAAATATAAAAATCAACCAATAAAAGGTATTTTATCAACCAATAAAAATCAAGGTAGTAAAATAATAACTTTACAGTAGAGAAGGAGCCTGGTAGGCACCACCTAATCAAGTGATCAAAGTGAACACATTCATCAATAATGGAACAAATTGATACAGTGCTCAATCTGATAAGGATGCTATGAAAGGAACTCAGTGTCACTCCTGCAATATTCCTGTCAAAGACTCATGATCTACATTTATCATGAGGACACTCAGTCAAACCCACATCATGGACCATTCTACCATAGTATCATCTTCAAGAGTGTCAAGAAAGTGAACAAAAAATTAAGGAACTGTTTAGAGAAAAGGATACTAAAGAGACTTGAAAGTAAATACAACATCCGATTTGGATATGGATTCCTTTGCTATAAAGACCATTATTATGGTAATTAGCTCAAATCTAGTCTGAAGGAGGGCAGTAATGCTGAATGTTAATTTCCTGATTTTCATGGTTACATTGTAATGATGTAGGAGAATGTACTTGCTGGTAGGAAACACATTCCATTTGGAGGTGATGGGGCATCTATTCTCAAAGGGTCAGGAGAAAAAAGGGTGTGATTGCTTCAAAATTTAAAAAGTCTTTAAAATCCGAGGAACAGTGAATCACCTGAGTCTTTTGGAGTTCTTATTGTTGAAAAAAGTGGAAGTATTAGAAAGAATGTGGGCATTGGAACAGGGGCATACATTTTAAACTGATAAGAACAGATACTACACTGGATCTTAGCCAAAAGGCTGAGAAGCGATGGAGGCATACATTTTAGACATTAGCTTCAACTGGGTGATCTCTAAGAAGGTACTTTACCTCTCTCAACCTTATCATCCTCATCTCATAGTTGCAAAGATAAAAGAATGTATGTGAAAGTGCTCCGAAGGTATAAAGTGTTACACAATCCTCAACTATTAGTATTGTTTAAAAGTCTCTAGTTTTAAGCTTTAAGATTCTGCCCTTCAATCGAGCTAGCTGGGCTAGTTCACTAATTTTAATAATATTTAAATGTTGTTACAAAAGCTGCTGGACTTCTCAGCTATTCAAAAGAAGTGCATGCACTTTTAGAAAGCAATTTAACTGGGTAGCTTAAATAAAATTCCATAATAACTTACTTGTTCTACAAGATAAAATTTAATCACTTGATATTATTTTTTAAAAAATATCCCAATATTTTTGAGCCACTTCCAGATTATCTACCTGTGGTGAGGTTTACCTTGTAAACATTGTCTTTCATTTCTACTTCCATGTATACTGCAGGCAACTTGAACCCCCAAGGATGTAAGTCACCTCCTATGTTTATATTTCACCTAATACATAAATGAGAACCTCAGACATCACTACACAGTTAATGTCCATTCCTCATACCGTAAGTATTAAATTATGGACCCTGGATGGACTGTTGTTATAAAATACCAAGAGGAGTAGATAAATGAAGATTTAATTCTTCTTAGTAATTCTGGGTCATTGTCAAGATACTCTTACATAAGCTTTTTACTGAACTATTTCATATCCTAATCAATTTTCATTTTGATTAATTTTCTAATGCTCTCAGCAATTTGAGGTAAGCACAGTATTAAGATCCCCTGAAGGTGAAAAGTGTATGACCTAGCTCTTGCCGCATTGGAAATCAGCATTTTCTAATGTAATTTAAACCATCTGTATTAGATTTTCTAAACTGACTTCCTATTCCATGTATGAAGACAGTATACAAGTGGAAATGCTTATTTTTTTCCTTGTAGTTCAGTAATGGTAGAATTAAATAACTGCCTTAACCTCTTTTTTAATTTTATTATTCTCAAATGGTTCTATAAAAATGTAGTATCAAAAATAAACTTTATAAATCTCCCATTCAGCTTCTAACAAATTTTGCATTAATGCTCATTTATTTGCCTTTAAGGTTGCAAAACACTTTCCTTTGGATAAACATTATTTTTTTTTACAAGTAATGAAAAGTAACTGGAGTTCTCAGATTATCACTTCCTTTAATGAAGTTAGACACTTACATTTTGCCAATTGCTGGTGCAAATTATTCAGTGTGTTCATCAGATTTTTACAAGGTTTCTTTGGAAGTATCTTCCAGGGTACATTTTTCTTGTCACCAGTTCTGAGATTAAATGGCAAAAATAATATATTTGTTAGACGGACCTTTTTTGGAGGAGAAAGGAGGGGAAGTATATGCTCGATGTATATTAGAAAGGAAAAATAGAAAACACATTAAACAAAAAAATAAAACACAAAAACATTCTAGTTAACAGGAGAAAAATACTACTGGGGTAAATTGGGATGTTGAATAGTTAAAGTATTTAAAATGTTGAATATTAATTTATATAAGGGTGAAACCTCGCATTAAATATAGCTAAAAAATTTGTAATTATGTTGGTACTGAGTAAATTCTACTTGTACTGGAATCATGCTAAGCACTACCAAACTTAATGTGGTGGCCAATACTCTGAAATTCCATTTAAGATTCTTTAGATACCTAAGTATTGGGAAAATCCTACGTGGATTTTTTTGTTGTTGTAGACTCTAAGATAGAGCACTGCAGAGAAACTTTCAAAGAGCTTATCAAAATACTTTGGTATATTTAAATATTGTTTCTTAGTTTCCTAAAAGTGGTATTTTTGTTTCTTTCAGAAAAGAAATAATCTATATGAATTAATTGAATAAACCAAAACAATCCAAAATACTTTTATAACCACAAAGGAGGACATGTGCGTGAAAGTGCTGTCTTTGTTTCTATGACACACGTCTATCTATAACCTCCTTTGGTGCCATTATGACAACACAGTTTTTCTGTAAACTTCTGTGGGCTCCGAGAAGAAAAGAGTATGGCAATGAAACACCAGAAAGGCTTTGGACTTAACTATAGCTTTGCTTATTCCATTCTTTATTAAATCTTTTTTCCCCCTATTTCTACAGCAATGAATACTCTTTTTAGAAAACCTGAAAAATGTACAGAAAAGGGGAAGAAAAGTAAGTATCACTCACGTTCTAACCACCAAAGACAGTAACTGTACAGGTGTGGTGAAACTTGCTGGACTTTTTTTTTCAATGTTCCCTAAACTTGCCACAGGAAAAAAAGGGCAAATATCACTTTGAAAAACTAAAAAAAGAAAAAAGAGTAGACGGGAAAGCTAAAGCTGACAGAGAACAACTGTCTTGGAATCTATACCATCTTTCCACAAATGAAAATAAAAATACCGATAGGACATGGCCACGTTGCAGATGTCCTCCTGTGAAGGATTTATTTAATTTATAATGTGACCAGGAGCATGGAACCCTACTTTACAGTGAGAACACAGAAATACTATTTACGTTATTTTCATGATAAAACTTTGTGACACAGCACTCTCACTGTGCCTTATTCACTGTCTGCGTGATGCCTTGCTAGACTAGACTATGAGCCATTTAAGAAAAGGGAGTAAAATGGGTTTGGCTGGGGTGGGGTGGAGGGGTGGGGAGAAAATGCAGACAACTGTAATTGAACAACAATTAAAAAAATAAAGAAAGAAAAGGGAGTATTACTTGGTTTGTCTTTTTACTGCCAATGCCTAGCAAAAAAAGGCATTCAAGATAAGTCTGTAGCATAAATGAATGAAAAGTGTCTTGTTATCATTTCATTACATCTAATTATTTATTCAAGTAATTAATTTCCTTCTCTTACCCTTGATATCTTCACTTTACAACTTGGACAGTTTTATTTAGTACCTGAGTTTGGATCTGTGATAGCCTTCCGCATTTTCATGTGTAGTAACATCATTTACAAGATTACTATTACATAAATAGCCAATAATGAGTGGTAAATGTATTGGTTTAGAGTCAGTCAGTGATGGTTTCAAAATCCAGTTCTGGCAGTATAAGTTATGCGGCTTTTAATAAATTAAAATCTAAGCTTTGTTTTTCTCATCTGTCACAGGCACAGCATAATAGGAGATAACCTAGGCTATGCAGACAACTTAAAGCCTAGCACATATCAGATGCTAATTTCCCTTTCTTCAGAAATGTCTTGGCATTCCTGTATTATATGTATCTAAGAATCAAAGAGGAAATAAGAAAACCAAAACTCTCATACTCAGAATTTGTTTTTCTTTCAAATTTCAGATTGAGGCTCCAGAAATTCTGGATGAAGGAAGGTAGAAAGTTGTTAGTTGACTAGTTTAGACCTTCCACAGGTTTGTAAGAATGGTAATGTCAAGAAGGAAGAATACTGATGAGTGAAATTACCCATGTTTCTTTTATTCTTTAACTCATTAGTGATCAAACAGAAAGATAAAATAATAATTAAAATGCTTTTAATAAACTGAGAGAAAGAACAAAGAGGGAAATGTAATTT
Organism: Desmodus rotundus; assembly: GCF_022682495.2. Taxonomy (NCBI): domain Eukaryota; kingdom Metazoa; phylum Chordata; class Mammalia; order Chiroptera; family Phyllostomidae; genus Desmodus; species Desmodus rotundus. Next base: position 94,914,370 of record NC_071393.1, read on the forward strand.
ATTACCATAATAAACACAGTATATACTCATTTACCAGTCTTTATTTCAATTTTTAAAAACTTTATGTCATGTAACATTAATAATTGGCAAGGAAAAAAATACTACTTTAACATTTAAAGAATTAAATATTCCTGGTAAAGAATCTTTCACTCTATCAATCCCATATACAAAATGGCTTTTACGCACAAAGTACATCCCACATATTCTTGGTTAGGTTTTCTCTGGATAAAAGCTTTTGACAGCTTACATGCTTTATAATAGAAAATTATTTTTTTGCTAACCTCTTCCAATGATTTAGGGTATCTGAGGTTTTGACATACGACAAAACTAGAATTAATGTAAGATTTCAGAATTAAATTAAGAGGCTTTAATATAACACATGCATATTTAAAAATGAAGAAAAACCTGTATCACATATACATTTTTAAGTTGTTAAAAGGCATACTAGCTTTTGGGCTTTACTGATAGACTAACTTGTAGTTATTTTAAGTATGTCCTGTGGATTCAGTGTGGTCACTGCATCAATTTCCTCTTCCCTAAACAGCATAAGTTTGATTAAACTGAAAATAAGGGATAGAAGAGAAACATTTAATTATAAAAAAAGGTATAAATAGCCCTGGCTGGGTGGCTCTGTGGTTGGAGTGTTGTCCCAAAAGGGTGCAGGTTTGATTCCTGGCCCAGGAGTACAGGAGGCAAACAACTGGTATTTCTCTCTCACATTGATGTTTCTCTCTTCTCTCTTTTCTCTTTCTCTCTTGCCTCCCCACCTCCCTGCCCTACTTCCCTCCCTCTCTCTCGCTTCCTCTCTTTCTAAAATCGGTAAATATATCCTTTGGTAAGGATTAACAAAAAAAGCTATGAATATATAGCTCCAGCAGTAGAACGTAAATATTATTCCACTAAAAGAGAGAAGCATAAAATCCTTACACTCCTAGGGTATAAAAGGAAAACAATTATGTATAGAAGTTATTTAAAATTTAAAAACATTACATTAATTTTGCTTTCAAAACAAGCATTCTAATAGTATTACACTACACTAGAAATAGGATTGAAATATTAATCAAGGAATAATATTTCAATTCAATTTGTGTTTCACCCATACTCATCTAACTAAAGGGAAATAAATGTTTTCTAATCTTAATTTCCCTTCTGCTAAATTTCTTGGTAAATATAAGATTATAATGTTTCTTAAATATTTAAAAAGCAAAGGATGAAAGGTACATTTTCTTTCCAATAAAACCTTCTCCAATGCCCTAAATCTATCCCATCAAAGTATAGTAAGAGCTGATTCAAAGATGGCAATAATCTCAAACACAAAAACAATATATCTAAAGGAAAATTCTAATAAGCATTCATAAAATAAACAACTACATACATTATGAAGTAGATTATTGGGTGTAGACTCACTAAAATGTACTTACTGAGAAATGGTGTTGGTATCTAGGTCAACACAACTAACATCTGGTGGAGGGTCATAGAGATCAAAGTATCTTGAATCAATTCCTACTATGAACGGACATGGTGCACTCAAGACATCAGCTAAAGCCAGTGGGCAGAGAGGCACATATGGGCATGGCCAGTGGAAAGGGAATATCATCTTAGGTAAACAAAAGATAGGAGAATATTTAGCTGTTTGACACTGAAGCATAATTTATCAGCATGCACATAAAAATGTCTTTTAAATATTTGTACCTAGAGTCTAATGCTCGAAAATGAATTAAATAATTATAACTAGTGTCAATGCTCAGAAAATTTAGATTCTTTTTACCGCATAAAAATTCAACACACTGTGAATTTCAGTTAAGCATTGAAATGGCTTTGAACGATAAGTTTTTACAATAAGAAACTGTGATACTCACCGACACTAATGCTTCCGTCACACTAGTGAGCACAGAAGGCCGTAAGGAATGGATGAGAATCTTGTGTTCCGTTACTGCAAACACCAGCAGCGTCACGGCGTTTTCAGGGCCTAAATTCTGAAGTAGTGTTGAAAACTTGCCACCACTGTCAATCCAAACGAAAACACGTAATTAATAAAGTAAAGATCCAATAATCTCATCACCCAAAGTAATGGAAAAAAAATTCATGACTAGGGTAGGATCTGTATTGTATATTCAACTTTAAATGTGATGGCTGATCTTATGCAGAGAAAATACTGCACCAGAAACACACTATGAAAACAATGACATTTTATGGGTTCCAAAATCATTCAATTCTTCTGCATTGTATTCAATATGGAAACTAAAAACTCATCTGCTTTCTTTGACACAGAAAGATCTACCATGTAAATAATGTCCAAATAAATAATTTAATTTATAAGAGGAATGCTTTGACTGAAAACAAATCCTTTAATGAAAGTTTTGGCTCATCTTCCACTGTAATAATCAGAAAAATTACATGACTTACAGGCCCACCTTAAAGTAAAAACACATATTAAAATTTAGATTTATGAATAGATAATACTTCATATTATAATGATAACAGTAGTATGAAATCAAGACACACACATACCAAGTGACACACACATACAAAGCAAATTTATAACCCAAACTCAGGCATTCTGTACAGTAACAAAATACTGGGTTGACAAAGTAAATAACCCAGTAAGCCAACCAGTTATTTTGTCTATATAATGCTAAGTAACTGGCTTCACTGAATTAATGCTTTTAAAAATAAAGCAAAACTAGTAACAAAAGTCTCTTGGAGAAATGAAAACATATGTCAAAAAAAATAACTTATGCATGTTCATAGCAGCATTATTCATAGTAGCCAAAATGGCCATAAACAGATGAGTAGACAAATAAAATGTAGTATATTCATATACTGAAATATTCATTGTACATAAACAGAAACGAAGTACTGATACACACTACAACATGGATGAACCTTGGAAACATTACGTTAAGTGAAAGAAGCTTAACACAGAAGGCCAAATATTATATGATTCCATTTATATGAGATGTTCAGAATAGGCAAATCTGTAGAGACAGAAAGCAGACTAATTGTTGCCAAGGGTTGGGGAGGTGTGTGCGTGTTTGTGCGTGTAAGGATGGGAAAAATAGGGAAGGTAAACTGCTAAAGCATACAGGGGTTCTTTTTTGAGAGATGAAAGTGTTCTATACTTGATTATAGTGTTAGTTGCATACCTCTGTGAATATACCAGTGAACTGTACAATTTAATTGGGTGAATTGTATAGTATGTGAATTATGTACCGATAAAGCTATTAACAAAAAAAAGAGTCCTTGGGTAATTTAGAATAGTTTCTACATAGTCCTAGCATTTCTAGTTTATTTTTGGCTTAAACAAAGTTAAGAAAACTCTGGTCACTCTGGGCCGAGATCTAGCGATGAAATAACCTGCAATTCTTACAAAACGAATGTCAAAGATGGCACACCTAGTCTCCCTTAGGTATATGCTACAAAATAGCTTAATTATACTGTAACTATTTCTCTGCTAGAAAAATACAGCTAATTAATACAGCTAATTTAATACAGCTAATTAAACTTCAAGAAATGATACCATAGAAAAAACACTTAATAATTTCTCTGAACTTTTAAGGTGATGAAATACATTGTTCTATCCCATTGTTTAATATTTATAACCATCTTTTGGGGTTAAATTGAAATTTAATTGCATTTGAATGTTCTTCAGAGGATATTTAAAACTAAAAATAACTTTTCATAATCTACATCCATATGTACCTATCATGTAATAGTACTTGACGATAACAAACGGATACACAAAATACCAAACACTACTGTAAAACTCTTTTTTAAAAGAACATTACTCTAAATACTAAGTAAAAGGAATTTAGATAAGAAACAGTTAAATGAGAAGTACTTCCATCAACATTTGAAATTTTACCTAGGAAAGACAGAAAACATTTTAATGTTACTTTAGCTCACACTAGATTTAAAGAAACAAACAGAAGTGAAGTTTTACTTGCCTTAGTGGAAGAGGAGAAGAAACAGGCTGACTGAGAATCAGATTATCATGTGGTGATAACTAGAAGAAGATTTAAAATAAAGTATTTGAAATATAAACTTTGAAACACCTCTTTGGTAAAAACACATAGACTGATGATGATCAAGTTTCAATATATTCATTCATTACATAACCATGTGCTAAGATCCTGAGAATTACGTCCTGATCGCTGACCTCTTCTGACTACTAACGCTTCAATGCTAAATCCTCTACCTTTCTTCTGTTCCTCAGTGTTTTCCTGATGCCATGTTAACACATCTGTATCAAAAGACTAAATTATTCATTTAATAGCATAAAATCAGAGTTAGCAAACCTATGGCCTCCAGGGTAAATCCACAGGCCACCTGTGTTTATATTGAGCTTAATCGGAACGCATCATTTACATATTACCTCTAGCTGCTTTTCTGCAGTAACAGCAGAGCTGAGCAGTGTAAATAGAGATAGTAGGGCCTCTAAACACTAAAATATTTACTGCTCTGTTCTCAACAGAAAAAAAACTGCCAACTTCTTGTAAAAAACAAATTTTTTATGTGTATTCAAACTGAGTGTGCTATATATATTCTGGCACTAAATATCAAGAAATAAGGCAGGAATGATATATAAATATGCAGACTGATTATAAAACTTATCAAATGATATTTTGTAGACATTTTATCTGTACCAATATAATAATGCAATTATTTTCCCACATTTTCAAGTTTATGCAGGTTTTCACAAATTTGTACATATCTATTTGCCAAATGATTTCTAATTTTGAATAATACTCCATTAAGGGCTGTGATAAATACATAAAAACAGAGTGATATTACATGAAAATATTATCTATATAAATCTCTTCATAAATGATGATTAAATAAGCAGAAACTTACATTCAAGAGTAAAAGTAGAAAAAATATGAACAAAAGAGGAAAGATGCAGTCAACTGGGAAAAGTGAGGGGAAACAGTTTACGTTCACTTTAAACTTGCCCTGTCACAAAGATGTGAGCATTCCCTCCTGCAGTACATGAAAACGTAACTTTTACTTCTGTTTTCTTGTATACTAGCTTAGGGAATAAAGCCAAAGCCACAGAGGAACTTTCAAATACCTAGAACAAATTTAAAGAAAGAAGTTCCTTTTTGTGTGTTCAACATGTCTACTGCCTCCTACTTCTTTAACTCTGCAACCCTTTATTTAAGGGGGAAAAATTAGTCATCTGAGAGGCAGTTAATAAGACAATAAGGGCCTAAACTCCAAAATGAAATAGCATCTTGTTCTCTTTTGATCTTATTTGATTCCCCCCACCCCAATTTAAAACTGTTATTCTTGTTACATGTTGACAGAGCCAATATGAATTCAACAAGGCATTTACATCAAGAAAATCTTACCTGAACTAAAATTCGTGGTCTCTGAGGAGATGGAAAAGGAACTTTGTGCATAAAATGAGAAATATGCCTTAAAAACAAACAACAAAAAGCCAATTGATTCCAAAGTGAGTACAATATGCTACAAAGGTCAACATGTCTCCACAAATTCAAGTTAAGTCAAAAGCTCTGTGAACCTGTAATTTCTATATCCTTCCTACTATAAAAACAGGTGAACAAACAACCAAATATCATTTGTCCCATTAAAGCTGCTTGTACCTAAATTCAGTTACTTCTCATATTAATTGTTGTTCACATTTAACAATCTTTATGCTGAATGTTTATGTTATGTTACCTCAAAAGCCATTTAAACTTTTACCTCTCTCTAAGTAGATAATATACAACATGTCAGAGATGTGGACATTAACAAAGAAGCTAATTTGTACATTTGTAATATACTTTTTAGTCAACTACTCATATTTGTAAAATGAAACACCATTTGGACTACTCTAGAAAAATGGAAGAGTCTAACTGTTTCTAAGATGAACGATATACAGATAATACTTTTTCCACTGAGCTTCGTTTTACTGCATTTTATAGATGTTACGTTTTTTACAAACTAAATGTAAGACCCTCCACCAGCAAAAAGATCACAACTCACTTGACTGCAATACTTGCTTTATTACAGTGGTCTGAAATGGAACTGGGGATATCTCTGAGGTGTACCTGTACTTTCTATTAACAATAGGTTAAAAATCCTATTGCCGATTTTATGGGGGGTTTTCCCAGAAGAAAATGGATAAAAACCTAGATTAATGTGTTTTGTTTTGAACACTATGGAAAAATAAAAGGCAACAATAGTGAAAAATCCTTTCTTTCTTTTTTTTTAAGGAAAAAGTTATTTTATCTCCGCATTACTTTTCTTTTAAACATTATTTCAAAATCATTTCAGTTTCAGAACTGGGGTAACTTCAACTGGATAAAGAACATTAGAAATTTATTAATTTTACAAACATGTTTTGACTGCATGCTATGTATAACACTGCCAGAAATTATGGGAATTATTAAAATGGCACATGCTACTACCACTTTACACCATGAGGGTACTCATAACCTAAGAAAAGAAGATAAGGGGAATGAGTTCCAGAGGACACACATTGCTTGAATTATCTAAAGTATTTATAACAGCAGAAAATAGAGTGCGACCCATGAACACATAAAGATCTCCCAGATCCATTCATGGAGGATAGGCAAGGTCAAAACCACTTTCACAGTAAGATTTTGTTTGCCTTTTCCACTGTGCTGGTATCTGCACTGATGGTGCAAACCCCTGTGGCTGAAACTGCCGGCACCTCACTACGAATCAAGGCACCAAACTGTATTAGTAGTCACTGTATTCAGTTTCACTTAAGAAAGTCTTTGATGAAGCAATAAATATTATTAATTTTATTACTTTTGACCCTGCAGTGTACATTTTAAAAAAAAATCTGTGTGATGAAAGGGGAAGCATGAAGCACTTCTGCTATGCGTAGCAGTGTGATGGTTGTCCTGAAGAAAAGCACCTGTGCAATTGGTCCACAGCAACGTTTGGTCCGTGCCAAAAGGCCCTTCATATTTGGTTCTATGAAAAATGCCCAAGAGTATATTTGGTACATGACAAATTGTCCTTGATATTTGGTCCTGTCAAAAATGCCTACACCCATAACATTATTTAAGCTTTTAGTTTATAGGATCAATACATAAAAAACACTACTGACTTTTATTGACCCAGTAATTGTGTTGCGGCTATACTGCCAATGTTAACCATTTTCACCTCAATAACCTAGCTGGTATCGGCACGTGGGGTTAGGTAGCTGGGTCAGTGTGGACAAAACGTCTCCATGGGTGCTTTGGACGGGACCAAATGTCTGCCAATCCCTACGATAAACTCCACAAGTCTGGGTGCGGCAACAAAAAGGAAAATCCACAAGTTTCTGTAAACACTATCCAAATGCCCCCCTTCTTCCAGCTACTTATCTGTGTGAGGCCAAGGTCATATACTTCAACCCAAACAACATATTGCAACAGATTAAATACAGAAGCACATATGAGAACCTACCTGTGTTCAATGAATCCAGACATCAGATTTGTAAAAATGTAAAACAATGTCATTCTTCTCACTAATTTATTTTTTGTTTTGGAAAAGTTATTTTTCCAAAAAAAAGGGTATTTACATTAACATATAATAGGTTTATTATTTTTAAAAATAATAAATATTTTTAAAGTTCTCAGTTTTAATTTCTATTATAGTAAGTATCAACAAATATAACATATAAAATAAAAGCTCTTTGGGGGTCCTTGGTTTTTAAGAGTATAAAGGGGTCGAGACCAAAAGATTTGAGAACTGCTATATCAGACACTGAGAATATATAAATGCCAGGAAAAATTAAAGAGTAGTCCTGTAAACCAAATGTTCTTATGATAATTCTATCACTTTCCAATTGTCATTAGAGTCAGAGAATTCTGCCCAAGAATACAAAAGAGCTTAAGTGATAGATGGCATAAGTAAACAATAGTCAGACAATGGAGACAATTTAGATCTCATTTGCATTAGATCTTACTGCATGAAACATTATTCAGCTTGAATAACCTTAAAGTAAATCACCAAAATTTTAAAAAGAATACAGAATGCACTTACTAATTTTCCTTTAAATTCATGATTGCTAAACATAGTAAGAAATATTTTTTAAGGTTCATAATAAACCCAAATTATATGTAAAATAAGAATTACAAAACTATTTTTAAAATTCCAATCAGAATCTCCAAGTTTCACAAGAACATTAAAAATGAAACACTTAATTTGTTAGAGATAAATTCATTTAAAATAATGACTGTAAAAGTATAACAGAAATATTTATGATTGAAAAAAACAAATTCTTTATTCCAAATAACTCCTGACAAACCTAGTTTCCATATAAAATTTACCAACGTAATTAAATTACCAGTATAAATATACCACACATAATGGAAAGACCTGCCAAATTTTGAACCAGGAAGGCTTCTAACTTACTTCTCAATTGGAAGGACGTGAGGCCCAGAGATGGAATAACGATACAGAAAAGTCAGAAACTTCCTGAATGCATCAAAAAAAGGCCAGTGAGAAAGAAGACAGATGCACTTGCTAGTGTGAATTGTTTGGGAACTGTCAGACTTCCCATCTGCCGACGTTGCTAAACCCAAAAGCAGTTTCTGTTTTTCTGTGAGATTCTCCTCAGGATATGGTTCATAAAACTGAATAGCAGCACCATAGACCTGGAAAACAAAGTAATATGTTTACTAAATACACCTTATATCATTTATTCAACTCACATCATTAGTTAAGTATTTAGTGAATGAGCCCTTATGAGCCAGGCCATAATGAGCCACTATATGCCTACGAGTCAGGCAAGGTGCCAGGTACCAGGCACATAGTAGTAAACAGACATCACTCTTTGATTTCTTGAAGTATATTAAAAAATAAAATAAAATTTAAAAACTACATTAAGTGCTACTCTCATATCGTTTTATTTTTTAAAAAATGTGTTTCAATTAAATTGCATTTGTTTTATGAAGAATGAAAGAAATTGTATCAATATTCTCTATAAGAAAACAATTAAGAACTATTATTAGGTAGACAATAAGACAATGTTAGATAAGGAAACACAAATTCCAATTTCAGGCAATTCACTGAATTTCTCTGCACCTCAATTTCTCAAGCTATAAAATGAGAATGTCAGACTAGATGATTCCCAAGGTCTCTTCCAACTATGATAGTCTATGATTCTAAATAGGATTAAGTATTTAATAATGTCTTTTGCATTACTTTCAAAGCTTTAATATCACAGAAAATAAAGCAATGAAGGATCATCATTTGATCATTAAAAAATCACTGACCACATTTACAAGAAAGCATTTGGGTATATGGAACAGAATAAAAATTCTCTTTTCCTATGTCCCTGGTATAGTTACCAAATGAAAGAGGTATGTATAATAGATTCAGTTTAACCAGTTATTTTTTCCTACTGTTCCTTGCATTATATAAAATGTACAAGAAATGTACTGATATAACTTGTTAAAACACGGAGTACCTTTTCAGCTGAGGCTCCAGTTAACACGAATGTAGAAAATACAGGGAGAGGGTATTTGCTATTTGGTGGCCAGCATTCAATTGTTGCACCCATTGGTAAACAAAATAGGGGAACAGATTCTGGAAGTGAGAATGACTCATAATCTTCTTGAGGATATCTACAAATTAGACCTATAAAAATGACAATAAATATTAGGTTATCATCTCTTGAATTTTGGTGCTCATAATTTGAATGATGCTGAAATACTTTAACACATATCAAAGTTCAAAACATGACATATACAGGGTGAGGCAAAAGTAGGTTTATAGTTGTGAGTATGCGAAACAGAGTTATTCTTGTATTATTTTCCATAAGAACAACTGTAAACCTACTTTTGCCATACCCTGTAGGTTCATCAAATAACAATGGTTCAGAAGGATTCATACAGATTTTAATCCTCCAACATGATAACTATTGATATTAACTGCTTAATTTTTATGAAGCTTCATCAAGAAAGGCCAAGAAAGGCAGGCAGAAAAGATTATCTTAAAGAGATATACATAAATACACACACACCCAAAAATTCAGTTTGTGGTCACACTATTTTAAAGTATATGAATATACTATTTTTTAAATACATACCTGCATATATCCACTTCGTCAGTTCTCAATAACTTTCCCCAGGGGTTTTTACACATTAAAATAAATGTCCCATAGGATTACATACATAACTTCTAGCACAAATATAAGAAATATACTTATGAAAATAGAAGAGTAATCTATTTACATTTATAGTATTTTCAGAATAGTATCAACTCAATCCCAGTTTCTAAATAATCCCAAAGCATATGAATATAGTTTCAAGTGGCCTATGATTTCATGTTAAATGACTAGTCTACAAAGTGGTCCAGGAATCTCCTATTGGACACATTCTCCAGTAGGGTCTTGTACTGGATTTTGTGGGACTAAAAACAGAATATAGTTGCCCTGCACTTAAACAGTAAAAGTCAAGTGGAAACCATCACTAGATATGACCATAAAAACAAAATGATAACTAGGAACACCTGTAGTTGGTCTGCCACTAATATCTAAGTGATTCTGGAGAAATCATATACCTATAAGACTCTGGTTTTCTCATCTGTAAGTTAGACAAACTAGATATACTAAAGTCCAGGCAGTTCTAAAACTCTCTAATTATAGGCTGGCTAGCCAGTAGATCCCACGAGGGTCTACAGGTAAGTGTCCACTACTCTCTCAAGTCATGAGGCAACAGTCTAGGCTTTAAGTAGTTCAGAAATAGTGGTGAACTGTGGATCCTGAAAAATCAAAGGTAGAACAGAAAGGTAAAAGTCTAGGACACCAATTTTAAAACTGTATTAGTTAAAAGGCTGAAACTTCTCTCTTGCAAATAAGATCAGTATGTTTAATATTTTGAGGTTTCTGACAATTGAAAATTTCACCTATGTATTATAAAATCACAAATTAGTTTATATTTCAGATTATTATGAAACAATTATACATGAAGTGTAGATTTGACTAAATTTGATTAAAATATTAAAGAAACTAATTTAACTGGAAAATATGTTTCCACATTTTCTACTGATTAAAAAACTTAAAGAGAACTCATTTCTACTTATTAGTATTGAAACTGAATGTTTTTAAAAAACCTTCTTTTTAGTATTTATCTTCCATTAAGCATCCAATAAATTTATGGATGAAAACAAAACAGAATCAAAAAACGTGGGCTGCAGCCCCAGCCCCGACACTAACGCGCTGTAAGATGGGTTTGTTTATTGTCTTTAATATTACTGGTCCCCATAATCCATTTATATACTAAGTATCCATGAAAAATTATACTTACCAGCCTTGTAAGATATAGTGTTAGTCTTTGCCACCGATTTTTTATAACATAAGTATACTGCTGATCCCCACTGAATTAAAAAAAAGAAAATATCATTATTTTTAAAAGGTAGTAATTGAATAAAATGGAATCTCTCTGATCTTTCTATTATGTATTATCTAAGATATAAAAGATTACTCTCTGTTAGCTATTTTTCAGTTGGTTATTTTGGGAGTATTTTATTGAAGTTACTGCCCACTTTTCTTTCAGAAGTGAAAATTAACTTATTTTTTTCTTATAAACAATAACATAAAAATTGGTCCCTTTAAAACAAAATTAATAACAAACTATAGAAATGATCCTTGAAAGTACAATCTTATATGAAATGTTAAAGGGACTTAATTGAAGAAAAAGAAGAAAATCAAAAACTATGAACAGTAAAATGACAACAAACTCACAATTATCAACACCTGAACCTAAAAAACAAAAACAAAACCTAAGCAAAAAACTAGAACAGAAACAGAATCACAGAAATGGAGATCACGTGGAGTGTTACCAGCAGGGAGGGGTAAGGGAGAGAATTTGGGAAGAAGGTACAGGGAGTAAGAAGCACAAATTGGTAGGCACAAAATAGACAGGGGGAAATTACGAATAGTACGGGAAATGGAGAAGCCAAAGAACTTATATGTACGACCCGTGGACATGAACTAAGGAGGGGAATGCTAGAGGGAGGAGGAGTAGAGGGCGGAGGAGGCTAAAGGGGAGAAAAGACATGGGACAACTTTAATAGCATAATCAATAAAATATACTTAAAAAAATAAGCCACAATAATTTAGATTTTATTCTAAATCCAAAATGTAGAAAGAAAGGATAAACTAGGAAATATCTACTCATGTGTGTATATACCTTCCTTTTGATTCCATAACCCCTTTCAGATATTGCCAGATTTTTCTGCAGCTCTTTATACCAAAACTCAAGAGTAGTAATTTGCCATATCCATTTCCTTATATTTCATTCTCTCCTGAATCAACTCGAAAAGAGGTTTTAATTTCACCATTCCTTAAAAGAATGCCTTTATTTTAATGATGTCAAATCTAATAGTTGATTCCATCTTCATTTTATTCAACTTCTCAGCAGGTTTTGATACCACCGATGACTCCCTTCCTGAGACTGTATTTTCTTTTCTTGGCTTTTGAGGCATCGTACCCTCCTGGCCCCTCCCCACCAAATCTCTGGCTACCCCTCAGTCTCCCCTGTAGCATCCACTCTCTTCCTGATCCTTAAATGTGATCTCTTCTTTTCTTTACTTTCTTTCTCTAAATGATCTCATACATTTAGTTCTATGGTTTTAAGTAACTGCTACTCCCAAACAACTCAATGGTCTAGTCCCAGCTGAAACTGAGATGAGGAGGACTGGGTAAAGCAGATTTTGGGGTGAAGAAAAGGAGTTCAGTTTTAGACATGTTAAGTTTGAAACATCTATTAGACATGCAAGTGAAGAATCAAATGTAGCTAAGGCAAGAGGTCTGAAATGGAGATGTCACTTGGGAGATGTCACCACTTGACATTAGGTGGTGACAGATATATGCACATAGCACATTTCCTTACCTCCTTTCAGTCTCAACTCAAGTGTCACTTTATTATTTCATCACCTTAAATGAAATAACAAGCCTCCCTCTACTCTTCCTAGTCCTATCATCTCTATCTCGCTTTTCTTCCCTGCACAGCACTTACCACCTTTGGCGTATTGTGTATTTTCTTATTTATTATCTGCCTCTCAGCACTAAAATGTAAGTTCCAAGATGGCGAGGGCTTTGTTTTGTTCACTACTATATCTGTAGCACTTAAAACAGTGCCTTATGTAACAATGCTTTAAAAATATGTGTTACATGAGACGGGACACATTTGTGCACACGTGATAGAGTACCTGCATAAACCAGTACCTAAGAACACATTCATACCACTGAAGACAAATATATAGAGAAAATAACCTTCCTTTAAGAAATATTTTTTAAATATTAAGAGACTACTACAACAAACATCCACTTACCACCAAGATTTAACAAATGTTAACAATTTACCATATTGGCCTCAGATATTTTAATTTATAGAAAAACAAAAAATTACAGGTTTAGCTAAAGCCTTATCTTCCACTCCTTTCTGTTCTCTGGAGTTAACTACTAACCTAAAGCCAGTGCATATCATTTACATGCATTTAAAAATTTTCTACTATACAAATATACACACCTATAAGTATGCATTACTGTTTTGTGTACTTTAAATTTTACATAAATGAGGGCAAAGGGGGAAAAACTGGGACAACTGTAATAGAATAACAATAAACAATTATTAAAAATATAAATAAATAAATTTTACATAAATGATGAGATGATGAATATATGCTTCTATGGCTTACTTTTTTATTCATCTATATGTTCTTGAGAATCAGTGAAGTTAATCTAATTTCTTGATCTAAGCTACTGCATAGTACTCCATTAATGAGTGAATGTTTATTTATGAATGAATGAATGTTCAATGAATGATTGAATGTATGTCTATCCCGCTACTAATGGACACTTAGGTTGTTTCCTCTTTTTTCTTTTTGCTATTATAAACAATGATGCAATAAACTGGCTTCTCATCTAGAAACTTTTCTTGCTTTCTTAAATATATTTTCTGTGTCTCCAGGAGATCAACTGTGAAATCATGCTTAGGACAGCTCATCGCTCTGTTAGAATTTTGTTTTTATAAATGTTTTAGTATTTTTGTATCAAAAGAGGGGATGTGTAAAAGTCAAGTGGATAGATAATATGAATGTAGATCAAACTGGACTTTTAGTTTATCAGGTGATTAAAAAAATTATAAATAAATAAAGGGCTCTCTATTGAAAAGTCCCAACTATAGTTCCTAATAAGCCAAATTTTGTGAAGATCAAAACCCTTCAATGATAACCTTTGTGACAATAAAAAGGGAACTATATGACCATTTGGATATGGCAGAAACCAAAAGGATTATTTTAAAATGAAAAACAGATGTTCAAAGATACAGTAAAAATTATGGGGCTCTGGAGAAAATTAGCTATGACATCAAAACTACAAGAGGATTTCCTAAATATTTTTCATATACAAGATTCAGCCAAAAAAAAAAAAAAAGAGTAGGAGAAGCCATGTTTTAAAAATACTTTACATGTTTAACCTATAAACTATCTATATTATGATTGGCCATGGCAAAAACACACTTTCAGATGCTTTCTTAATTCAGGAATTAGGTACATGCTTTAATTACTTGCTTTGTTAATAACTCTACTTTTCTAAATAAACTTGCTAAAGAAGGTAAAGGGATTATTCAAAGAACATATATGCATAACTTGCAGACACAAATAACAGTGTGGTGAAGGCCAGATGGAAGAGGGGGTGGGGACAGGGTGAAGGTGGGCAAAAGAAGGGGGAGAATGGGGACATCTGTAATAGTGTGAACAACAAAAATAAAGTTAATAAATACTGACATTTTTGAAAGGTTGCAAAACAAGAGGCATTACATAGAGTATGATGTTAATTCTTCCAATCCATGAACATGGTACATGCTTCCACTGGTTTTTATCTTCCTCTATTTCTTCAATCTCCTATAGTTTTCTGAGTACAGATCTTTTACCTCCTTGGTTAAGTTTATTCCTAGGTACTTTATTTTTTTTTGTTGCAGTGGTAAATGGGATTATTTTCATTTCTGGATATTAATTTTGTATCCTGCTTCTTTGCTAAATTCATTTATTAAATCTGATAGTTTTTTTGTGGAGTCTTTAGGGTTTTCTATGTATAATATCATGTCATCTGCAAATAATGACAGTTCTACTTCCTCCTTTCCAATTTGGATGCCTTTTATTTCTTCTTGTCTGATTGCTGTGGCTAGGACTTCCAGTACTATATTGAATAAGATTGGTGAAAGCGGATATCCTTGTCTTTTTCCCGAACTTAAGGGAAATACTTTTAGTTTTTGCCCATTGAGTATGATGTTAGCTATAGGGTCATTGCATATAGAGTATGAAAAAAATACTCTCAATGATTCAAAAACCGAGGAGTCTCAAATTTGCCAAAAGTTAGCTGTATCCTCAACTACAAATTTTTGTATTTTTGTACCACATGACCATTCTATTTTCTTCCAGATCTAAAATATTATGATTCTATTCAAAATCAATCAAAGTCCAAATCATTTAAGGCTTATGGTTCAAAGTTTAAAAACTAATAATTCTTGAAAACTCTTTCTGTACATAAGCTTAATGGGTGGTAGAGAGGTAGAGGAGGTTCTTTTGAGGCCAAAGCTGTGGGCCTGGTACAAAAATCATGTAGGAACTTGAGAAAAAATTCAACACATATTTCCTCCTGTCCATTAGATTGGTTTTCTTTTTCCTCCTCATTTAGAAATCTAGTAGACAAATACATTTACAAGTCATTCATACATAGCCTACATTTGGATCATCAAGGGTGTGAGTTTAGTGGGTAAAGATGAACGGCCTGCAGACTGACTAACCCTTGGGGCATTCCACTGTGTAGAGGTTAGGGAGATGGGAAGGAATCAGCAATGGCAGAAAAGGAGAGATTGGTGAGGCAGGAGGAAAAACAGAGTACACAGAAAAAGAATATTTCTCCTTTTCTTGCAATTGTTTGAAGAAAGAAGAAGTGATCATCTATGTCAAACTTACTGAAAATAAGATGAAGAACTGACCATTTGATTCAACATGAGCAATCTTGATCGAATGGTGGAGACAAAAGTCTAACTGAAAAGTCAAAGTGAGGAAGGGGACAGAACACAGTCAACTCTTTGAGACGTTTTATTATAAAGGAGAACAATGAAATGGGGCACTAGATGGAGGAGGAGAAAGGGGTCAAGTTCTGTAAACATGGGAGAAACACGGCTTGCATGCTGGAGAAAATAATCCAATAGAGAGAAAAACGGATGATTCGAAAAGAAAGTAAGAAGAATTGCTGAAGCTGTGTACTCAAATAGGTGAGTAGTATATGAGATCTAGTGCACAAATGGAAGGAGGGGTTAACCTTGGCTAGTGCATTACTTTTTCAGTAAGGAGGAAAAAAATTTTTTTAATTAAAATAAAAAGGCTTTTTGCATAGCTCTTTCTGAAAGTTCAACTAAAGTACTCTCCTAAACATAAAATATCCAACATCTTTAAAGACATATTTTTACTTCAGTAATTATGCCATGCTGTTTTCCAAACAAAGATTTTAGGTTATGGTCATTTTCACCAGTGGCTAATTTTATCAGTGCGAAAGAGTCACTTACCATACTGTTATTGAGATTCTTGTCGACTTTGCAGAATGTGTGTGGTGGACTTTCTCCTTTACTGGGTACAATGATACATATGTCTGTGACAGCCAAGGTGTTCTGCGTCATGTTTTCAGAGGCTCTTCGGTAAGTGATATAAATCTTCTGAGATGAGGTACTGCCGCTAATATTTGCAGGGCGTCCATAGGGAGTACTCTGAATAATCTCACACCCCTGTTTCAATCTTTCTTTCCAGTCATACAAAACTCTAAAAAATAAATAAAGTAAATGAATACACAAACACAAAGCACCCTGAAACACAAAAGGTAACATTATCAGGTATCATGAACTGATGATCCTTAAATGTAGCAGAGATTTCAATCTTACCGCAAGTTTGAATTGCGCAGTCCCATGTAAAATTAAAGGATAACTGTTTTTTCTATCTAAAATTTAAGTAATGTAGGAAAAATTCAGATAAATTTTGTGTTTGTTGACATAAACCACAGGATATCAACAATTAAGGGCAAAGGTATTTGCTTCAGCGTTCCATTTAATGGATTTATTTATTTTTGTCTCTAAAACCAAGCATCTTCTTGATAGAAAGCAACTTTGTATTGTAGCCAAAATTAAAATTTTAAAAAGGGTTCTTAACCAGAAGGTATAGAACCTGCTCACACAATTTTACTTTCAATACTTGCCCCTCAGGTTTAGGAGATAAATTTAGGCTTTCAAAAGAGAAAGTAACCTCAAAATTATGGGTGAATGATATAGGTTTGTTTTTCCCCTTCTTCTTTATTATGGTAAAATCATAGGCTTTTCATAAGGGCAGGCCAGGCATCCATTCTTTAAGTCTTCTAAATACTATACTTAAAGTACTTGGGGACACAAAGAAAATGTCATGTTTGAATAACAGTGTATTCTTTTAGAGATTTCACTGATTTGACTTTAAGTCCTCTGCATCACTGAAAATAAAATTAAAGGTCTACTATATTAAATGTTTTTGCTATAGAAGTTGTTTTAATAGGCAATGTCCCCAACATCAATCAGTATTCCCTTTTATAAAATCCTATTATACAAAGAAAATTTAGTGTCAGAAATTGGTCAAATTATTTTTTTTAATCCTTTTTTTTAAAACCTTGGATATGATGATATGTTTATTGATTTTAGAGAAGAGGAAGGGGGAGAGAAAGAGAGAGAGAAACATTGATCAGTTGCCTCTCCTACACACCCTGAGTACCCAAATGCAACTTAGGCATGTGCCCTGACCAGGAATTGAACCAGTGACATTTTGCTTTGTAGGATGATGTCCAACCAACTGAGCCAAATCGGTCAGGGTAATCTAATATAATACTTAATTTCCCTTTTTGTCCTGTCAACAAAGAAATTTTCTCAATATTTTATTTTGAATATTTAGAGCAAATTAAATATTTAATCATAGCAACTATGTTTATCCTATTGTTGGCTTAATTGCTTATTCATTCTCCTTTTGATCTTGCTTTTGTTTTGTTTTTTTTTTAAATCTTAAAAAAGGCACTGTGACAGAAATTAGACACATCTGAATTCAAATTCCCACCACTTGCTACTGACTATTGCATCATAGGCAGTTACTTAATATTTGAGCCTTATACTACTCAGCTACAAAATTTAGAAAATGTAACCCATAGGACCTTGAGAAAATTAGAGTGTCTGGTACACAGATGTTCAATTAAAAACAAGAAAATAAAAATACAACACAGAAAAACAAACCACCATTTATTCAAATTCTTAAAAGATGTAGAATATAAACGTGATACATAAGATACCTATTTTCTTTAATCAGATATTGTGCTGTCCTATATATTTTGCATTACTATTTTTTTATTTTTATTTTTTGAAAGATTTTTATTTATTTATTTATTTTTAGAGAGAGAAGAAGGGAGGGAGAAAAAGAGGGAGAGAAACATCAATGTGTGGTTGCCTCTCATGTGCCCCATACTGGGGACCTGGCCTGCAACCCAGGCATGTGCTCTGAATGGGAATCGAACCAGCGACCCTTTGGTTTGCAGGCTGGGGCTCCATCCACTGAGCTACACCAGCCAGGGCTATTTTTTTTTTGTTTTTCTATTGTTAGATAACATTTCTTGTCCAAATTGTAAGCTTTTAAGGATACAAAATAAATATACAGAAATCAGTTGCATTTTTATACACCAGCTATCAGAACGAGAAACTAAGAAAACAATCCCATTTACAACTGAATAAAAAATAATACCTAGGAATAAGTTTAATCAAGGATGTAAAACACCTGTACTCAAAAAATTATAAGACACTGAAGAAAGAAACTGAAGAAGATACGAATAAATGGAAGCATAGACTGTGTTCATGGGCAGGAAGAATTAACATCATTAAAATGTACATGCTACCCAAAGCAATCTATAGATACAAAACAATTCCTATCAAAATACCAATGGTGTATTTCATAGAACTAGAACTAGAACTAGAACTAGAATTTTAGAACGAATTTTCCAAAAATGTATATATAACTACAAAAGACCCCAAATAGCCATGGCAATCTTGAAAAAGAAGAACAAAGTTGGAGGTACCACACTACCTGATATGAAACTATACTGTAAGGCTAAAGTAATCAAAACAGCATAGTACTGGCATAAAAACATATAGATCAACGGAACAGAATAGAGAGCCCAGAAATAACACCATACTTATATGGTCAATTAATATTTGACAAAGGAGGCAAGAACATACATCGGGGTAAAGACAGTCTATTTAATATATGTGTTGGCAATATTGGACAGATACATATCAAAAAATGAAATGACCACTTTCTTACACCATATACAAGAATAAACTCAAAATGGATTAAAGACTTAAACTTAAGACTTGAAACCATAAAAGTCCTAGAAGAAAATATAGGCAGTAAAATCTCAGATATTTCTCTTAGTAATATTTTTTTCTGATATAGCTCCTAGGGCAAGGGAAATGAAAAAATAAACAAATGGGACTATGTCAAAATAAAAAGTTTTTGCACAGCAAAATGAAAAGACAACCCACTGAATAGAAGAAGATATTTGCCAATGATATATCTGATAAGTGGTTAATATTCAAAATCTATAAAGAACTCATACAACTCACCCTGGTGTGGCTCAGTAGATTGGGCATTGGCCTGGGAACCAAAAGGTCACCAGTTCGACTCCCAGTCAGGACACATGCCTGGATTGCAGGCCAAGTCCCTGGTTGGGGGCATGAGAGAGGAAGTTTCTCTCCCCCTCTCTCCCCCTCTTTTCTTTTCTCTCCAGAAATAAATAAAATCTTAAACAAAAAAAACCTCATACAACTCAACACCAAGAAAAACAATCCAATTAAAAAATGGGCAAAGGACCTGAATAGACACCTCTTTAAAGAGGACATACAGATGGCCAATAGACACGTGATAAGATGCTCAACATCATGAGTCATCAGAGAAATGAAAATTAAAACCACAATAGGGCATCACCTCACACCTATCAGAATGGCTATCATCAATAAATATCAACAAACAAGTGTTACTGAGAATGTGAAGAAAAGGAAACCCGCGTGCACTGCTGGTGGGAATGCAGACTGGTGCAGCCACTATGAACAACAGTGGAGGTTCATCAAAAAATTAAAAATAGGACAGCCTTATGACCCAGTGATTCCACTTCTGGGTATTTTGAAAAATCCAAAAACCACTAATTCAAAAGAAAACATGCACTCTTATGTCCACTGCAGCATTATTTACCCCAGCCAAGATTTGGAAGCAATCGAAGTGCCCATGAATAAATGAGTGGATGAAAAAGCTGTGGTACTTACATACAAATGAATATTACTCAGCCTTAAAAAAGAATGAAATCTTACCCATTTGCAACAGAATGGATGGACCTAGAGAGTTTTATATTAAGTGAAATAAATCAGTCAGAGAAAGACAAATACCGTATGATTTCATGTATGTGTGGAATCTAAAGAACAACATAAATATAAACAAAATAGAGACTCATATTTACAGAGATCAGACTGATGGTTGCCAGAGTGGAGGAAGGGTTGAGGGACTGGGTTAGAAAGGTCAAGGGACTGAGAAGTACAGGTTGGCATTTACAAAGTATTCACGGGGATGTAAAGTACAGCATAGGAAATATAATAAATAACATTGTGATAACTATGTATGGTGCCAGATGGTTACTGGAAATATCCAGAGGACCACTTTGTAAATTATATGATTGTGTAACCACTCTACTGACACCTGAAACTAATACAAAATGATACTAAATGTTAACTATAATTGAAAAAAATAAAAGATAATAAAAATAAACAAACTGCAAGATTTTGAAGGCAAGGATAATATATTATTCATAATCACAAATATATAAGGGTAGCTATAAGAGCGGTCAATTTAGTCATTCTAGTTCAACTCCTTTCCTATCAAAGAATCCTTCCTTTGCTTGGAAAATTCCTCATATTTACTATAGGGAACTCCAACACTCAAATGAGAATCCGTGATGTTGCCTTCATTTAATCCACAAGCTAAAATTCTGATGATAGTCAGTGGTCACAGGAACAACTTACCTAATCTTTTGAAAACAAGTTCTAATAGCTGACTTACTTTCCCAAGCCATTTACTAAATATGTAATCTTCATATGAAGCAAAAGAGTAGCTGTTCTACAATCAACTTAAAATTATTGCAATTAATTCATGACTTAACATAATAAAGACTGATTTTTAATGTAATTTTTTGATATAAACCATTACATGACAGAATTTTAAAAGTAGAAGAATATTCAGGAGCTCATCTTATCTTCCCTCAGGTGTTAGTAAACATGACCACATAATCCTCTTTCAGACTTAATATATTAGGAGATGGGACTTTTACAGCCCCTTCTGGTGACATCAGTAGGGTTGTCAATATCTTCCTTATTTTTAACCAAAATATTATAAGTTAAGCTAATTTTCATTCCTTATCAACTCTTCATCTATTTTGAAGGTACTCCTAGCCTTCCTTTGTTTTTTTTCTTTCAGTTTTCCTGTGGGGATCTTAGTTTTCTATCTTTTAAATTTTTCCTCTTTCATTCAAAAAAATTATATATCTTTACATTTATATAATCCTGTTTTACATATATGTAAAATATGCATATATTTCTCTTTAAAAGAACCCCAACTTTACAAAAATTGACAAGTTGATCCTAAGATTCATATGAAAATTAAAGAGACCCAGAATAGCTGAAACAATCTTGAAAAAGAAGAACAATGTCGGAATACTTACATTTCAATGTGAATACTGACTACAAATCCACAGTACTCAAAACTGTGTAGTACTGCCATAAGGATGGACATGTATACAAATGGAAGGGAACTGAGAGAGCCCAGAAATAAACCCATAAGTCTATGGACAATTAATTTTTTTAAATGGGGGAAGGATACTCTCTTCAGCAAATGGTGCTGGGACAACTGGATATCCATTTTCAAAAGAGTAAGATTGGGGGCTTCCAGTCAAGATGGAGGTGTGGGTAAACACGGCTCGCCTCCCAGGACAACTACATCAAAATTACAACTAAACTACAGAACAACCATCACTTAGAACCAACAGAAATCCAGTTGAATGGAAGTCCGACAACTGTGGAATTAAAGAAACCACATCCATACAGACTGGTAGGAGGGGCAGAGAAGCAGACACATAGAACAGGCTGGCCCACCACACCCAAGGGTGGTGTATAAAAATTTGGGAGGGATAGCTCAGGAATGAGGGGTCCCAGCCCCACAACAGCCCCCCAGCCCAGGGTTCCAGTGCTAGAAAGATAAGCCTCCATAACTTCTGGCTGTAAAAAAACAGCAGGGTTTGGGTTGGTGAAAGGGACTACTGGATTCCCAAGAAATGCCTCTTAAAGGGCCCGCACAGGGACTTACTCAAACTCATTCCCTCTGAGCTCCAAACCTGGAGTGGTGGCTTGAAAGGCACCAGTGGTATACAGGGAGTAACTGAGGTGTCTGGCACTGGGACAGGAGCTGGAGGACAGCTTCTTCCCAGAGAGAAAGGTGGGCAGAGGACACTGTTCCTTTTCTGAGCCCTACCCCCACAGAGGCTCAGAGCCAGCAGGTGGGGCGCCATATTTGAGACTCCATCAACCTGGCTCAAATGGTTTTTTGCCCTGGTTCTGCCCTGGTGAATCCCTGGAATCCCTAAGGCTCCGTTCCCTTCTTCCCCATGGCCCACCCAAGCTGTTAACAGTGGCTTTTACATATGAATGGCTGGTCTCAGCTCAGGCTTCACATCTTATTAAAGCTTCTCAAATAAGTAACAAAGAACCTCAGTGAGCCCCCAGGCCCTGTACCTCCCACTAAGCGGCCCCAGGCTCAGCACTAGCAGCCACCAGCTTTGGATCACAGTTTGGTTTACCAGGGAACCTCCAAGCCAAGCACAAGTAGCAGTCATCTTCAGATTGCTTTACAGCTCAGGCATGGAGGCCCTGAGCAGAACATAAGGGGTGGCTGACCTTGGCCTGCACCATACTGGAAACCCCAGAACCTGTGCAGTAGTGGACAGCCACTGACCACATCGGAGCACCACCACCCTGCCCCCCTGCACAGCTGATCCTCCATGGAGGAAGAAGGTTGGTGGTCAGTGGTCACAGTCAATCCTCGTAGCTGACTGGCCTGGGTAAATCCCTCCCATTGACCTGCCAACAGCAACCAAGGCTCAGCTACAAGAAGAAGGTATACTCAGCCCACAAGGAGGGTGTACCTCAAGTACCCAGCTTGGGTGATAGAAGAGGTTGTGTCACTACAGAACTCCTACTACATTAGGCCACACTACCGAGACAGGGAGTCACAGCAGCTCTACGTAATACATAGAAACAAAAACAGAGGCTCCCAAAATGAGGAGACACAGAAACATGGCCCAAATGAGAGAACAGATCGAAACTCCAGAAAAAGAGCTAAATGAAGTGGAGATGAGCAATTTATCAGATTCAGAGTTCAAAACACTGGTTGTAAGGATGCTCAAGGAACTTAGTGAGGACCTCAGTGGAATAAAATAGACCCAGGCAGAAATGAAGGATATACTAACAGAAATAAAGAACAATTTACAGGGAATAAACAGTAGAGTAGATGAGGTCGATAATCAAGGCACTGATACAGAACATAAGGAAACAAAAACAACCAATAAGAACAACAAGAAGAAGAAAGAATCGAAAGAAATGAGGATAATGAAAAGAGCCCGTGGGACTACTTCAAGTGTACCAACATTCACATCATAGGGGTGCCAGAAGGAGAAGAGAGAGAGTAAGAAATTGGAACTCTATTTGAAAAAATAATGAAAGAAAACTTCCCTAATTTGGTGAAGAGGATAGACATGCAAGTCCAGGAGGCACAGAGAATCCCAAACAAGGTGGATGCAAAGAGGCCCACTCCAAGACACATTATAATTAAAATGCCAAAAGTTAAAGATAAAGAGAGAATCTTAAAACCAGCGAGAGAAAAAGACATTAGTTACCTACAGGGGAGTTGTCAGCTGATTTCTCAAAATAAATTTTGCAGGATAGAAATATTCAAATTTTTTGCCATGGATTGGCAAGAAATACTCAAAGTCATGAAGAACGGGGACCTACAGCCAAGATTGCTCTGCCCAGCAAAGCTATCATTTGGAATTGAAGGGCAGACAGAGCTTCCAAGTTAAGAAAATGTAAAGGAGTTCATCATCTCTAAAGCATTATTATGTGAAATGTTAAAAGGACTTATTTAAGAAAAAGAAGATTAAAACTATGAACAATAAAACGACAATAAACACATACCTATCAACAATTGAATCTAAAAGCAAACTAAGCGAAGAAGAACAGAATCGTGGATATGGAGAGCATTTTGATGGCTGCTACATGGGAGGATGGTGTGGGGGAGAATGGATGAAGAGGTGAGGGGATTAAGAAGTACAAGTAGGTAGTAACAGAATAGCCACCAGGATGTAAAGTACAATAAAGGAAATGGAGTAGCCAAAGAAATTATACACATGACCTATGGACATGAACAAAAGGGCAGGGATTGCCTGAGGGAGTGGGGGGTGCTAGTTGGGAGGAACTAAGGAGGAAAAATTGGGATAACTGTAATAGCATAATCAGTAAAATATAATTTAAAGGGAAAGAAAAAGATAGGAGCCTTTCCTCAACCATATACAAAATTAAATCAAAAGGTATCAAAGACCTAAATGTGAAGGCTGAAACTGTAAAACTCTTAGATAAAAATTGGGCGTGAATCTTTATAACCTTAGGTTAGTAAAAGTTTCTTAGATATGACACCAAAACATAAGCAACAACATCAACAAAAAAAAGTTAAATCAGACCTCATCAAAATTTAAAACTTTTCAGCTTCAGAAGCTACCATAAAAAAGTGAAAAGACAACCCACAGAATGGGAGAAATTATCTGTAAGTCATGTGTTTGGTAAGGAAGTTGATACTAGCATATATAAAGAACTCTCAAATCTCAACAATAAAAAGATAGCCCAATTAAAAACAGGAAAAGGGCCCTGGCTGGTGTGGCTCAGTGGATTGAGTGCCGGCCTGTGAACCAAAGGGTTGCTGGTTCGATTCCCAGTCAGGGCACATGCCTGGAGTGCAGGCTAGGCCCCCAGTATGGGCACGCAAGAGGCACACACTGATGTTTCTCTCCCTCTCTTTCTCCCTCCCTTCTGCTCTCTCTATAAATAAACAAAATCTCAAAAAAAAACAGGAAAAGGATTCTAAATAGACATTTCTCCAAAGATATACACATGGCTTAATAAGCACATAAAAGATGGTCAACACCATCAGCCATCAGGTGAATGCAAATCAAGACCACAGTGAGATGCCACTTCACACCCATTGGGACAGTTATAATCAAAATGACAAACAGAATGTTGGGTAGGATGTGAAGACACTGGATGCTTCGCACCGTGGTATTACAAAGCTGGTGGGAATGCAAAGCAGTACAGCTGCTTTGGAAAACACTCTGGCAGTTCCCCAAAAGGTTAAACACACAGTTACCATATGATCCAGCAATTCAACTTCTCAGTAAATATACAAGAGAAATGAAAACATATGCCCATACAAAAACTTGTACATGAATATTTCCAGCAGCATTATTTATAACAGCAATAAGTAGAAACAACCCATCTGATGAAAGGGTAAGTTAATTGTAGTGTATCCACAAGATGGAATATTATTCAGCCATGTAACGGAATAAAGAACTGACACCATACTACAACATGGATAAACCTTGAAAACATTAGGCTAAGTGAAAGAAGCCAGTTACACATACACACACACCATGTGCTATGATTCCATTTATAGAAAATGTTCAGAATAGGCAAATCTACAGAAAGTAGACTGGTGATCAGGGAGAACTGGATAGTGACTAAAGTGGGTACAGGATTTCTTTTTGGCATGATAAAAATGTTCCAAAATTTATTACAGTGATGGTTGCACAACTCCATAAATATACTAGCTACTGAACTGTACACTTTAAATGGGTGAATTGTATGGCATGTGAAGTATATTTCAATAAAGCTGTTATACTGAAAAAGGACCCCCAAGTTCAATATAGTCCCCTAAGGAAAGCACTAATTTACCTCAAGATCCTTTTTTGATTCAAACAGACTTAAGCATCCATTTGTAATGATCATTATGGCAGATGCTTAAAAGCCATCCTTTTCTCATACTTTCAAAATAATTAAAAATTTTATTATCAGGATAATACATTTTCTGGTACTTTTCTGCAAATGTTTTTCAAATTCTCTCCCCTACCTTTAATAGAAAGAAACTTAGACGACGTATTGGGAAGCTGTAGGACAAAGGGATACTGAAAAGGTATAAGGAACACAGTGATGGAATACAGAATTCTGGAGATATATACATATTTTTTTCTAAAGCTGCCACATATCTATCAATAAAAAAATTCTGAACATTTATTTCAAAATATACAAGGCATATTATTTGGATTCATAACAATAATTATTTTTAAGAAGACTCACCCCAGATCTGTAAGTGGAGGCTTATCTCTTCCTCTTCTATAGCAAAGGTAAATCTGTGGCCCCACAAGACTTCCATTATTGAGATCAGCTGACAATCCAGTTGGGGTAACATCAATACACATATAATCCCGTGGCACTTCCTCCCCAAGAGATTTAATAATAACTGAAACATCCGTGATAGGTTCTTTCGGTTTTGCTACTTTATGACAGGCATCATTGAAGTGAATTTCTTCTTCAAGAGGCTTGGAAACATCAGTTAATCCTGCTACAACAAAGTAGTCAGCAACACGAGGCCCCTTATCTTCAATCATCTTCCATTACAGATGATTACATCTAAGAGGAAAGTACAATATTAATACTTTCCTATAATAAGCCAAGTGAAAGTGGTTTGTATGCAAATAAAAATGACAAAAAAACCCACAACCCCTACAAAAAATGCACTACCTCCTTGATAAACACACTAGTATACATTTCACTTTCATACATAAAAAGCATACCTTTTTAAAAAATGACAATATATTTAGCATTTAGATGACCTAAATAGACAGAAAATAAATCCCCCACATCCATTTAAATGCATAGATTAAGCATAGATTACATAGAAAAATGTAAGGGAAATTCCCAGGGCCCCAAAACAGTGTGGAAACCAAAAGCCAGAAAGAAGTATATAAAAGACATTGTTAAAAATTACAAGGGAAAGAAAATATTTAATATAGAGATGAATAATTAATATTTCCTAAAAACCTTCTTAAACCAAGAGACTTCCATTAGCATGTGAAATTTATGATCTTTATGGAAAATACTAAGTAGATATTAAGACACAATGCCCGTGTTGTCAAGAGGACCAGAAATCACTTGGAAAGAGCATTTGAGGAAAGCATTCCTAGTCTCACCAAAACTTGGAATTTTAATTTGGTACATAAGATTAAAAACTGTTAAACAATTAGGAAATAAACTGTCTTTCATTCATTCATTCATTTTTTGAAGGGGAGGTAAATTTCTTTCAATTCATTTTGGAAACTGGGGGCCACACAAAACAAGCATTTGATCTAACAGTTCTCTAAGTATTCACAGTAATACACAACCCTGAAACAACTTTACTCAAGCTGAAGTAACAACACGCAATACCACATTATTAACCACTTACAGCTTTTAACTCTTTGTTCAACATGATAACTGAAGGAATTAGCTCAAAGTGTTTATAGGCATCTTCTTACAATTTCAGATACCTGCTTAACAAGTATTTCACTTCAAATTACATCTGGTTTTTTGAGAACAGAAAAATAGGAAGGATGTGCTCTCTATTCCTTAAAGGTTCATGAGGACTAAGAAATCATTATAAAGATGCTCTTACCCATTCAGTATCTAATGACGACTTGTTTTTCTTGCTTTCAATCTCTGCCCAATCAACTCAGAATCTTTTTTTATTTTTTTCTATAGCTCCATTAGGTCAGAGTAGTTAAGCATTTGCTACTTAGGTTAACCCTGAGGACAAAAAAGGCAGGAGTGGAAATCAACAGTAACATTGTAAAGATACAAGAAAAACAAAAAATCTGAACACAATAGTTTTACCAAATTATAAAATATTACTGAAATAGTAAAATGAGCAAAAGTCTTTGAGGTAAACCTGATTAACAGTCACAAACTCAAGACATATAGAAAAATGGTCAATAACTCAATGGGCCAGTCCAACTGTTCCTCACTCCAGGGCACTTAACTAAGCTAGACGAAATTTCCTTTCTTTAAAAAAACATAACTCCACAGGTAATAACCTAATTTAGTTCATTTTTCTTATATTATGAAAACCAGAGATCTCAATCTCATCTTTTTTAAACTTCATCTCTCATTTTTCTCCCAACTAAGGTAATCTATCTACTGTCCTTCAAAAGCAGTTTTGCTCTTTTCCTCTTTGAAACTACATTAAAGTATTTTTTCATTTAAACTTTATGAATAGCACAAAAGCACAGAGAGAAAAAGAAATCCAACAATCCCCATACGCAATAATAAATATGGTTTATATTTGACAATGTTTCCTCATTTCCTTAGAGAACAGAAAATATCCTTCTTATCTTCATGCAGTTATAATATAGAATACAAATACTTGTATTTTTATTCATTTAATAAGCATTTTTCTAAGCTTCTGTAATGCTCATAGTTACACTAAATGACTACATAATATTCCATCAAATAAAAATAGTATTCACTATATCCAGTACCCCATTTTTTCATTCCAGCTAGTCCCAAAGTACACTAGATAGGTGTTTAAAAATATTTGTTAAATGATCAGTTCACTTTATGATCTTTGTCAAGAATATTATAATTAGCATGTCTTTTTTCTTTAATTCAGAATCAATTTTTTGAACTTCAATTATTTTAAATACTGCAGTTGTTGAACGTAGAGCAGACATAGAGAAACTAGATGATCTGAGTCTAGTAACCAAAAGCCAAAACCATCAGGACCTGAGACAAAATTAGAAACTTATTCAAGAAGTAATTGATTCATTCATTCAATAAATTTTTCATAATTACTTGGTAAGATCTGACACTATTCTAGGAGCCAGTGACCATATTGATGAAAGCAACAGCCTTGCCTTCAAGGCATTTCTTATTTAGTTCTACTTTTGCACATCTCTTTCTGTACTTTCATTCCACTTCTAGTCATCTTTTCTCCTATCTCCCTCCCAGATTCCAAAAGCTTCCCTACCATTTTCCCTCAGAAGGCCCATATGCCTAAACATGATGCCATTCTATGGAAATTTTGAAAAGAAAGAAATCTTTTTTGTGTATCATATTTAGGAGTAGGCTAACGTCCTTTTTCATTTA
Source organism: Desmodus rotundus (assembly GCF_022682495.2). Lineage (NCBI taxonomy): Eukaryota > Metazoa > Chordata > Mammalia > Chiroptera > Phyllostomidae > Desmodus > Desmodus rotundus. The sequence goes on from NC_071393.1 coordinate 94,943,718, forward strand.
TTGATTTTAGAGGGGGGTTGGGAGAGGGAGGAGGGAGGTGGAGAGAGAAACATCGAATTGTTATTTCACTTATTTATGCATTCGTTGGTTGATCTGTCTATGTGCCCTGACCGGGGATCAAACCAGCAACCTTGGCATATTGGGATGATGCTCTAACCAACTGAACTATGCAGTCAGGGCAAGAATAGGTTAACTTTCTTTTGAAAATGTTAAACCAACACAAGGCAAACTTGACTTTGTAAAAAAAAAAAGTAAGTTTTATTAACCCAAATTGATGGACTATGTGGAGCAAACTTCTTGAGCAAAGGAGGCTTACTTGTCTCCTAAGTCTACTTTGGAAGCACCTCCCCTCTAAATACCTATTCCCAAGCAAAAATCAACAACAACAAAATAATTGTGTATTTGACAGCATCTTTATGAAAGATTACCAACCCCTGATTTATTTTTTAAAAAGTTAAGCTAGGAGTAACGGACATTTGGAAGGGAAGGGATCTTATCATTAGTCATAGTCTAATCCCTCATGTTATAGGCAAAGCACGAAAGGAGCTTATTTAAGGGTACCTAGCCAGTTAGCGGCCGTCTGGGTAAAAACTCAAGTCTCTTAACCCAGTGTTCTTTACATCTGAGGATGTTACTTCTAAAAAATAGTCATTAATGCTGATCTTAAGACATTTTTCAGTAAGTTCTTTTGTGTCACTTGTTACCCATAATCATTATGTGGTGAATATATGCCAAATTCTGAGTAAGAAATCTGGTAGATTAAACTTTCAATGTTTAATACAGAAAACAGCTAATAGAAATAAATCAAAATGAGAAACAAAAACTACTTACACATTACTGAAGGTCTTTCTGTGAAAAGGATGCCAGATCTGAATTTGTGAGTTCTGTAAGCCTCAAAGTTGGAGAAATACTGTATTGAAAAGAACAAGAATTGAGCTTAAATTAATCCCAATCAAATATTTCTCCCTATGATGTCATAAAGTTCTGTTAGCAATGATAGTTTTCAAACAAAATGCTTAAATACATTGTTTTTATATGACTAAGAGCCAATAATTTCCAAACACCAGCTGTTCCAGAAAACACTTTTCAGTCAAGAATAGACACACACGCACAGCAGATAATGGAGAAAAAAACAGAAAATAAAAGAATAATGACACAAACAAGTAAATATAAAGAAACAAGGAATGTGAGGGAAAAAAACCATTCCACTTCTGGGACTTTATTTATAGTATCTTATTCCTAGAGGAAAAATATACACACTTAAGACAATTCAAATATAAACTCAAGCAACTTCAATATACATAAGAAGTTTCAAAGAAACCAATACCCGAAGTATTTTTCCTTTGTTAAAAATTATTTATATTAAAATTGAATCAGTTATATCAAATCCTTAACATGGTTGCAATCTCATCAAGGAACCCAGGTCTATCCAAGGTAAGTGAGGCTGTATTATGGGATTCAATAAGCCATTATCATATTTTCTTAAAGTTCAGTAATTTAGTGAGTTGTAGTTATAAGTAATTTTTTAATTAAATTTTTTTTATTGTTGTTCAATTACAGTTGTCCCTGTTATTGCCCCGTTACTCTCCTCCGCCCTGCCCATCCTCACTTCCCACATTCAATCTTTGCCCCTCAGCACCCCACCTGGCCGTTGTCTTTGTCTATGGGCCCTATATACATGTTCCTTGATGGCCCAACCCCTTCTTTCCCCTTACCCCTCTCCTCACTCCCCTCTGGTTACTGTCAGTTTGTTCTTTATTTCCTTGTCTCTGGTTCTATTTTGCTCGCTTGTTTGTTTTGTTGATTAAGTTCCACTAATAAGTGAAATCATATGGTGTTTGTCTTTCACGGCCTGGCTTACAAACAGAAAGATGATGCCATTGACGAAGTCTTAGAGCAGCAATTTTCAATCTTCACCTCATGGTACTCACAAGCTAATTACTAAAATTCTGTGACACATCAAAACACACATTTTTTTGCCAATCAGACAAAAAAAATATAGATATAATTCTGACTCATTCACACTAGATGGCTATTATTATGTTGGCTGTTGTCATTTTATTATTTGGCAACCCAAGGGAAAAGAGGCCAGTGCCCCTGGCTAAATAGTCAGGTATTGCATATTTTAAAAATTCTTGTGGCGCACCTGTTGAAAATTGCTGTCTTAAGAGTATAACCACTCCAACTTTATTGTACCGAATTACTGTGGGTTAGCTTTATAATGCTGAAGACACATATCTAGAAGTTTCAGTAAGAGTTAAAAGCTTTTGCAGGAAAGCAAGTTGAAATGCAGTAATCACAAGCCCATCAAGAGGAAACCACAGCTTTAACCAATCAGGGGTGTCCAACCTGCGGTTCGCGGGCCACATGTGCCCCAGGATGGCTATAAAGGTGGCCCAACACAAAATTGTAAATTTACTTAAAACCATTTTTTGCTCGTCAGTTTTCCGTTAGTGTTCATGTACTTAATGTGTGGCCCAAGACAACCCTTCTTCTTCCAGAGTAACCTAGAAATGCCAAAAGGCTGGACACCCCTGGATCTACTAATGACAAGGAAACAGCAGCAGCAACACACATCAGATTTACCTAACTTAGTTAGTCTTTGATATGTGTTTGTGACAAGTGGGAAAGGAGGATGGAAAGGCCAAAATTATTTGAGTCAAGATTTGATAAAGCGCCACCCTGACTGGTGTGGCTGCAGTTGGCTGGATGCTGTCCTGCAAAGTGAGAGGTCACGGGTTTGATTCCTGGTCAGGGCACAGGCCTAGGTTGCGGGGTTAGCCCCTGGTCCAGGCACCTACATGAGGCAACCTATCAATGTTTCTTTCTCACACTGATGTTTCTCTTCCTCTCTGTCTCCCTCCCTTCCCCTCTCTCTAAAAATAAATAAAATCTTAAAAAAAAACTTGATAAAGTGTCTTGGAATGGAATGGAAGGTGAAAAGAATGAATGAGAAATAAAGTTAAATACATTCTTGTTACATTCTGGACTGCTAAAACTGGCCAGAATGAATATGTTTTAAAAATCAGAACATCACTCTACCTCAGACTCACTGAAAATTTTCAGTCAGTAAATAGAGAGTGAGGTGTGTGTGAATGTTATACATGGTCCGGAAAAAGTAACGCCATTGAGTGTGGTTAGAAGGGTTCGTGAGTGTCCTGCACTAGATGGACAGCAATTTGAACATTTCACCTACAATGCCATATGGTGTGCTTGAGTGTGATTTTGTTACGTTACAGAATTATATGCTTATGATGCCATAATAAAAGTTTTTTATGTAGTAAAAAAGGGGCATTATTTGTGCTGGGCCCTTTATATACAGTAAATAGTGATCTGCTGGAACATTTAAATTCAACATCAGATTATCACAAAAATTTTCCAATTGAAATACTCTATGTATATAAAAATACTCTTAAATTTTGAAAATTCCAACTCTTGTTTTATTGTTAGACCATCAGGCTTATTTAGATGCAATTATGAATTATGATTATGCTATAATAAATTCCAAGTACATTTTCTGCTACATGAACTTCTTAATATAGTAAGAACTTTTTTTGGACAATAACTCTCTTGATCCACTAAACTTAATCTTTATTACTCAAAAAACCAATAGTATTTTCTTCAATGTTGATACTTTTAGATTATTTTACAGTAACATTTACAATGTCAAATATTTCATCTTTGACAGAATAAACTTCCAAAACCTTTAATTCCATGAATTATATAAAAAAATGACCCACTACTAGAACTGACAGATTTTCTATTACACAGAAAATGAGACACATAAAACTGGCATCATTTAAGTGTTTCCAAAGTTCTTCTGCTCATTAAGACAAACACATCACAACTACTGCTTTACTTTCCATATGTCTATATGAAAATTTGGAATAAAAAATGGGTAAAATCCATTTAGTAGCACAATCTTTTAATGTAAATGCAAAGACATGATCCACAGAGCACTATATCAATATACTTCTCAGAGCTATATATATTATTGTCTTTCAGCACAGACTCCTTTAAATTGCTTTTTAAATATATATTACATTTGTTTCAGGTGTGTATCACGATGAATCAATATTTGTATATATTGTGGAATGACCACCACAATAAATGTATTTAACACCCATTACCAAAGTTACAGAATTGAAAAAATTTTTTTTCTTGTTTTGAGAACTTTTAAGATCTCTCTTAGCAACTTTCACTTATGCAATAGTGTTATCAATTACAGTCACCGCGCTGCACACTACATCCTCATGACTTATTTATTTCGTAACTGGAAGTCTGCAGTTTTGACTCCCTTCACACATTTTGCCCACCCCTCCCCCCCTACTTCTGGTCCCACCAATCTGTCCTCTGCATCTTTGAGCCTGTGTGTGTGTGTGTGTGTGTGTGTTTTACATTCCACATACGAGTGAAATCATACAGTATTTGTCTTTCTTCATCTGACTTTTTTCACTTATATAATGTCTTCAGGTTCCATCCATGTTGTTGCAAATGTCAAGATTTCATTCTTTTTTTATAGCTGAATAACATTGCATTTTGTGCTTATATATTCAAATATATAAACACATAAAGAAATGTGTGATATATACATACAGATATATACACACATTTTCTTTACCCATTCGTCCATCGACAGACAGGTTTCCACGTCTTGGTTATTGCAAATAATGCTGCGATGAATTTAAGGGTGCAAGTATCTTTTTGAATTAGTATTTTCATTTTCTTTGGATAAATACCCAAAAGTGAAACTGCTCAGTCATATGATAGTCCTACTTTTAATGTTTTGAGGAAACTCCATACTGTTTTCCATAGTGGCTACACTTTACATTCCCACCAACAGTGCACAAGAATTTCATTTTTTCCACATCGTTGCCAACACTTGTTATTTTTGTCTTTTCGATAAGAGCCATTCTAACGGGCATGAGGTGATAGCTCATTGTGGGTTTGATTTGCATTTTCCTGATGATTAGTGATGTTGAGCACCTTTTCATGTACCTGTTGTCCATCTGCATGTCTTCTTTGGAAAAATGTCTATTCAGGTCCTCTGTCCATTTTAACTCACATTATTTGGGCTTTTTTGCTATTGAGTTTACAGCTATATGATTTGCAAATATTTTCCCCCAGTCAGTAGGGTGTCTTCTCATTTTGTTGATGGTCTCCTTTGCTCTGCAGAAGCTTTTTAGTCTGATGTAGTTCCTATTTATTTTAGCTTTTGTTGCCTTTGCTTTTGGTGAAAAAATTTAAAAAAACCCACCATCACCAAGACTTGTCAAGGAACTTATTACCACCTATATTTTCTTCTAGAAGTTATATGGTTTCAGATCTTATATTCAAGTTTTTATTGTGTATGATGTAAAATAGTGCTTCAGTTTCATTCTTTTGCATGATGTGGCTGGCCAGTTTGCTCAACACCATTTATTGAAGAGACTATTCTTTCCCCATTGTATATTCTTGGCTTCTATGTCATAAATTAATTGACCATATGTGTATCGTAAATTTATTTCTGGGCTCTCTATTCTGTTCCATTAATCTTTGTGACTGTTTTTTTCTTTAAATGTCAATACCATACTGTTTTGTTTACTATAGCTTTGTAATCTATTTTGAAATAAGGGCACATGATGCCTCCAGCTTTGTTGTTCTTTCTCAAGATTGTTTTAGCTGTGAGGGATCTTTTGTGGTTCCATGCAAATTTTAGGATTGTTTGTTACATTTATGTGTAAAATGCCATTGGAATTTTTATAGGGATTGCACCGAATTTGTATATTGCTTTATATAGTATGGACATTTTAATAATACTGATTTTCCCTTCTTTGATTTCTTTCATCAGAGTCTTACAGTTTTCAGTGTACAGGTCTTTTACCTCCTTTCTTAAATTTATTTTTAAGTGTTTTATTCTTTTTGGAGAACCAAGATGGCGGTGTAGGTAGACACACTGCGCCTCCTCGCACAACCAGAACTGACAGAGAATCGAACAGCAAGGGGGACCAACACCAAGGAAATAGAAAATAAACATTCATCCAGACTGGTAGGAGGGGCGGAGAAGGGCACCGGGGTGGAGAGGACTCGCGTGGCTGTGGCAGGACTGAGACTGGCGGAGTGTGGGACAAACGGCGCAGGCAGTCCGAGCACTAGCAGACCCTGCGGCCCCACATTTGCACAGATAAACCCAGAGGGCCGGACTCAGAGTGGCGGAGAACGAGGCAGGCAGAGTGGTGGGTAGCACCCTGCGGCACCACATTCGCCCACAGATAAACCTGACAAACGGCGGGCAGCGAAGCAGACTGTGCAACCCAGGGCTCCAGCTCGGGGAAATAAAGCCTCAAACCTCTGATTGTAAGCGCCCCTGGGGGTTGGGGCGGCAGCAGGAGAGACTCCCAAGCCTCACAGGAGAGGTTGTTGGAGAGACCCACAGGGGCCTAGAGTGTGCACAGGCCCACTTACTCAGGAACCAGCACCAGAGTGGCCCAGTTTGATTGTGGGTATCGGAGTGAAAGATTGAAATCCGGAGGAGAATGAAGCGGGGGCCATTGCTCCCACTCGGCCCCTCCCCCATGTACAGCGTCACAGCACAGTGACCAGCGTTACCCCGCCCCCGTGAACACCTAAGGCTCCACCCCTTAAAGTAACAGATGTGCCAAGACAAACAAACAAACAAACAAATGGCCCAAATGACAGAACACTTCAAAGCTCCAGAAAAAATACAACTAAGCGAGGAAGAGATAGACAACCTATCAGATGCACAGTTCAAAGCACTGGTTATCAAGATGCTCACAGAATTGGTTGAATCTGTTCTAAAACCAGATGAAAAAATGAAGCCTATGCTAAGAGAAACAAAGGAAAATGTACAGGGAACCAATAGTGATGAGAAGGAAACTGGGACTCAAATCAATGGTATGGACCAGAAGGAAGAAACAAACATCCAACCAGAAAAGAATGAAGAAACAAGAACTTGGAAAAATGAGGAGAGGCCTAGGAACCTCCAGGACATCTTGAAACGTTCCAACATCTGAATTATAGAGGTGCCAGAAGGAGAACAGGAAGAACAAAAAATTGAAAACTTATTTGAACAAATAATGGAGAACTTCCCCGATCTGGCAAAGGAAATAGACTTCCGGGAAGTCCAGGAAGCTCAGAGAGTCCCAAAGAAGCTGGACCCAAGGAGGAACACAACAAGGCACATCATAATTACATTACCCAAGATTAAACGCAAGGACCTACATCCAAGACTACTGTATCCAGCAAAACTATCATTTAGAATGGAAGGGAAAATAAAGTGCTTCTCAGATAAGGTCAAGTTAAAGAAGCTCATCATCACCAAGCCCTTATTATATGAAATGTTAAAGGGAGTTACCTAAGCAAAAGAAGATCAAAAATAGGAACAGTAAAAATGACAGCAAACTCACAGTTATTAACGACCACACATAAAACAAAAATGAGAGCAAACTAGGCAAACAACTAGAACAGGAGGGTTGTCAATAAGGGAGTGGGAGGGGGAGGGGGGGGTAAAGGTACAGAGAATAAGTAGCATAGATGATAGGTGGAAAATAGACAGGGGGAGGGTAAAAATAGTGTAGGAAATGTAGAAGCCAAAGAACTTATAAGTATGACCCATGGACATGAACTATGGGGGGGGGAATGTGGGAGGGAGGGGGGTGGGCAGGATGGAGTGGAGTGGGGGGGGGAATGGGACAACTGTAATAGCATAATCAATAAATATATTTTTTAAAAAAGTGTTTTATTCTTTTTGATACACTTGTAAATGGCACTGTTTCCTTAATTTCTCTTTCAGACAGTTTGTTACTAGTATATCAGAACACGACAGATTTCTGTATATTGTTTTGTATCCTGCAACTTTACTAAGTTTATATTCAGAGTGATATGTCAATGCACTTCCTGTAGCTACATATGTTAAATTATCTTTCAAGAGGTTTCTTTAAATAACTATTATTTTCGATGGAAACTTTCTTATTTTGAGATTGTTGTGGGTTCACATTCAGTTGAAAGAAATAACAGAGATCTGGTATACCTTTTACCCAGTTTCTCTCAATGGTAACATTTCACAAAACAATATCACAGTTGGATATTGCATTGATGCAATTTACCTATGTTATTTTGATTTCCCCAGTTTTACTTGTATTTATTTGCATGTTTGTTTGTGTATTTAATTCTATGCAATTTTATCACTTGAGTAGCTTCATATATTCATCACCAAAGTTAAGATTCAAAACAGTTCCATCACAAGGATCCCTAGTGCTGATATTTTATAAGTCCTATCCCCTCCCCACTACTGTCCCTAATCCCTATGGAGTGTTACATATATATCACTCGAATTATTTGGGTATATATATACACATACACAAATATATAAAAATATATATATGAAATGTATACTTTATATATACATACCCAAATATATAAATATGTAATATATAAAATATAATATTATATATACAAATATAAAATACAGCCTACAAAAGGAAAGATGACTCCAAAAGCAATACCCCTTACAAAATAGGTACAAAAACAAACCAAAGAAAAACGTGTAAGCATATGTGGTGTGGAAAGACTTCTTAGTCACATTTACTCAGCCATCTGGAACATTATGCTTGAACATGATTATACAAACATATAAATGCACAGAAATATGTATGCACACAAAAGATAAGGACAGTGATCATCTACTAAATCACAAAGAAGATCAATCTCCTTAGTTCTGAGATAAATTTTTCCTTATGGTTAAATTCTAGACTGGATCAAGTGAACAACATAAAATAATGCTACAAAAGAACTACAGTGGGGATTCCTAGATGTATAAGAACATAAAAAGGAATCTTTTACTGTGTTCAGAGGCAGCCCTGCCACTCATGGAAAAATTAAGTTGGAACTAGAGTAGCTGGTTTTCCATTGAGAATATGGATCTGGTCTGGACTGAACAGGAACAAACTGGAAATAACTAATTGTTGATAATACAGATACCTCTTGTCTCTCCGAGTACACTATAAACAATTGAAAGGCAGGAACTCTTATCTTTTGTATCTTTTGATCCAATCACATAAATTATAGCAGTTAAAAACACAAGGTAGGTATATAAATGCTTATTAAATGAATAAGACTAGCATAGTCTAAAATATGGGAAAGTTAAGACACCACAGAATCAAAGCATTTTAGAGCTGGAAGGGTACATGGAGATTTAGTTTCAATTCTTTTTATAATGGAAGAAATTGAGGCATTTGAGTTAAACAGCTTGCCTAAGACAAAATACACCAATTTATAATTCAACTCTCATTTGGTTTGGAGTTCTACTATACTATACTTCAATTCAAGAATGGAAGTGAAGAAAGCAGTTCTCTGGGGAGACCTCTGTGTTAATTAGTGAACATGGGCTTTGACAAAGAAAATTAACAGGTAACTGGAAGAAGTTAGACTGGTTGAAGAGAGTGGGGAAATTAACAGGTAAGAAAAAGAATGGATGACCAAAAATAATTGAAAGGAGTAAAGTAGAAAAGGAAAAAAGTTGAACAAAGAGATATGATAAGAAAACGAATGAAAAAGATGGACGGGCATAAAAAGAAAAACAACAGTGCAGAAATGGGAAAAAGTGAGAAGTGATTACAGAGGAATGGGGAAATGGTATCTGGAGAATTTTTTTAAATCCTCACCTGCCAATCTGCTTATTGATTTTACACAGGGAGGAAGGGAGAGACAAACATAAACATTAAATGCATGCCTCCCATACACACCCCAACAGGGAATCAAACCTGCAACCTAGGTATGTGCCCTGACTGAGAATTGAACCCACAGCCTTTTGGTATACTGGACAATGCTCCAAACAACTGAACCACCCAGCCATGGCCGTATCTGGAGAATTTTTTATGCTATTTACATTCTTTTAAGATAAAGAAACTATGAGATTTACCATTCCTACAGTGAAATCAGAGTCCCTATAAACTAATATTAACAACAAAAATCAATTACCAATCTTATACTAAAAACCTGTTCATATTCAACACTGTATATGAAATGCAAATACATGGTGCTCACCAGTCTAGAGTGAAAGGGAAGTCCGGTTTTTAATTTTCTCTCTTACACCATCTTTTTTTTACTTAACTTCCCATATGCATACCACTCCCACATAGCAAAGTTCTTACTTCCTCTTTGAATTACCATCAAGCACTTGTTCTGGTATCTAAAACGAACTGCTACCTCTGCTGAAATTGTCCCAAAACTTTCTCTCAAATGCACAATATCTGATTTTTCTTCTGTATTTCACAGTCATATATATAAGATACTTGAGGAGTATTCATGAGGTAATTAAAAATATATTTATATAAGATGAGTAATCTAAAATTCAGCTATACTAATATATAATAAAAGTAAGATACACTGGTTAAAAATATCACCTTTTCTCAAAAGTAGATATACAAGATTTATAGTTCTGTCATTTGAGTAATGCTTAAAATTTCAATTTAATTTCACCACCTATTTAAAGATACTTTATGCCTTCTTCAAAACCTCTTTCCACTTTTCCCCACAAACTGTAACAAATAACAAATTTATTTGTTAATAAGCACCTGAAAAGGACTTTGAGAATTAATAATTGAAAATAACTTTGAGAACTGTTATTCTTCCAGTTAATAATGATTGATATAATTTTAAGTATATTTTATTGATTATGCTATTACAGTTGTCCTATTTTTTTCATCCTTTTATCCCCTCTGCCCTGTACCCCCCACCCATAGCATTCCCTCCCGCACACTGAGTTTCATGTCATGGGTCGTACATATAAGCTCTTGGGCTTCTCCATTTCCCATATTATTCTTACCCTCCCTGTCTATTCTATGCCTACCAATTATGCTTCTTATTCCCTGTACCTTTTCCCCCATTCTACAACCTCCCCCTCCCCACTGTTACCCCTCTATGTGATCTCCATTTCTGTGATTCTACTCCTGTTCTAGTTGTTTGCTTACTTTGTTTTGTCTTTGTTTTTTTTAGGTTCAGTTGTTGATAGCTGTGAGTTTGATGTCATTTTACCGTTCATAGTTTTGATCATCTTCTTTTTCTTAGATAAGTCCCTTTGACATTTCATATAATAAGGGCTTGGTGATGATGAACTCTTTTAACTTTACCTTATCTGGGAAGCACTTTATCTGCCCTTCCATTCTAAATGATAACATTGTTGAATAGGGTAATCTTGGATGTAGGTCCTTGCCTTTCATGACTTTGAATACTTCTTTCTAGATCCTTCTAGTCTTCAAGGTTTCTGTTGAGAAATCAGCTGACAGTATGGGAAACTTATGGGAAACCTTATGGGAACTCTTTTGTAGGTAACTGTCTCCTTTTCTCTTTTAAGATTCTCTCCTTATCTTCAATCTTGGGTAATTTAATTATGATGTGTCTTGGTGTGTTCCTCCTTAGGTTCAACTTCTTTGGGACTCTCTGAGCTTCTTGGACTTGCATGTCTATTTTCTTTGTCAAATTCGGGGAGTTTTCCTTCCTTATTTTTTCAAGTAAGTTTTCAATTTCTCACTCTTCCTCTTCTCCTTTTGGCATCTCTATGATTTGGATATAGGAATGTTTATAAAGTTGCCCCAGAGGTTCCTCAGCCTCTCCTCACTTTTTTGAATTCTTGTTTCTTCATTCTGTTCTGGTTGAATGTTTATTTCTTCCTTCTGTCCAAACCATTCATTTGAGTCTTGGTTTCCCTCCCTTCACTGCTAGTCCCCTGCATATTTTTCTTTATTTCACTTTGTATAGCCTTTACTTCCTATATTTTGTGGCCGTACTCAGTCATTTCTCTGAGCATCCTGATTACCTGTGTTTTGATCTCTGCATCAGGGAGTTTGGCTATCTCCTTGTTGCTTAGTTCTGTTTCTGGAATTTTGATCTGTTCTTTCATTTGGGCCATATTTCTTTGTCTCAGCGCACCTGTTACATTGTAAGGTGCGGAGCCTTATGTATTCACTGGGGCAGGGCAACCCTCTTCCCTGCTTTGTGGCACTGTACGTGGAGGAGGGGCCAGAGAGGGAACAATGTTGCTTGCTTTACTCTCACGCTGCTTCTAGTCACTTCTCCTGCTACCCACAAGCAAATTGGGCCCTTCTGGTGCTAATTCCCAGGTGGGTAGGTTTGTATACATTCTGAGATCTCGTGTACCCCTCCAATGGACTCTCCTGTGAGGCTGGGAGTTTCTCCCACCACCACAACCCCCACAGATTTTTACAGCCAGAGGTTTTGAGGCTTTATTTCCCTGCACTGGGACCCTGGGTTGCATGGTCTGTCTCACTTCCCAGGTCCTCCCGGTTTACCCACACATGAATGTGGGATCACAGGTCTACTAGCCACTGCCTTCCTGCATGTTCTCTCTGCCCTGGCTGCCCATCTCTGCTCCTTTTACCTTAGTCTGGATGAATGTTTCTTCTTTAACTCCTTGGTTGTCGGACTTTCATACAATTCTGTTTTCTGGCAGTTCTGGTTATTTTTTTGTTTTTAAATTGATTGTTATCCTTCTTTTGGTTGTTCAAGGAAGTGAAGGGCATCTACCTATGCCTCTATCTTGGCTGGAATCTCTGGGATTACCCAATTTTTTTTACTTGTAGTACTCACTAGATGATCAAAGACTACAAACAAAACAGTTCATACACAAGGAAACCCAAATATTAACATGCTTGGAAGACTTGTTAGCCTTGCAAATAATTTTAAAAAGTAAAATTTGAGGTACTTCATCATATCCAGTAAATTAACAAATATGAATAATAAAATCATTAAACCTAATGCTGTTTGGTGATGATGTAAGAAAAATAAACACACTTAAAAACTGTTAATGACACTGTGAATTAGAACAATTTTTCTGCAAAACCCAGTAATTACTTGAAACCAATTGTACCCTTATCAACAACTTATTCATCAAGAAGAATATATATTTTTAAAATCAAACCATTGGTCTAGATTATTTATAACTGTACCCTCTTTAAAAGTTCATAGAATTTTAGAGTAGAAAAGGACCTTAAAAAATCTTTTGGTTCAATCTTATCATTTTGTTGATGAGTAAATTCAAGCATGGAAAGGCAAATATGAGTTGCCAGACTAAAGTAGCACAGTTCACCAGTAGAAGAGTGGGGCCTAAAACTCCTCATCTCAGAACTCTGGCTACTCTACCATGTCCAGTATTCCACAGAAGCCTGGAACAATAACCCAGAATTGGCAGAGATCAGCTAATTAGCTTAGTGAAGCTGGATGACACATTGCCCTTTCTAAACCTTCTGATGGCCAGGACTCGCCCTAGACAAAGCATAACTTCCGCTCTTTAAACTCCCATAACCTACTTTTAGCAATCAAACCAACCTCCATAATCTTCCCCTTTTTAATATTCCCCTCCAAAAATGTGTTAATTCCACTAACTGCTGCTCATTTTCAAATTTATATCACCAACCATAACTCTAACGAGATCCAAAAGGCCTACTTGGTAACTCTTTTATATTGAATAGTCAAAACAGAACTATTTCTTTGGCAAATTTCCATCTTTAGACCTAAACCCATTTCTCTGCCACACACACACTTATACTCTAAAAATTCACCAGGAGGGGCATAAATTTAAACCTGGGATTTTGCCTGTATATATTATCAATCAAGGTAGTTGATATTCTAAAGGGAATATGGGCTCCAGGAAAGAAAAAAAATAAACACTGCAGGAGTGCAAGCGAGGGGTGGGGGGAAAAAGTCCACGAACAGAACCACCAGAGCAAACAGAATTTATGGTCCACACAGAACATATTGCTTAAATAAGCATAACAAACATCCTCAGAAAACTAAAATAGGATACTAGAAAAATAATGAGTCATGAAGAACCAATTAGAGATCTTGGGTATTAAAAATATAATAACTGAAATTTTTTCTTTCTTTATTTTTGAAGATTTTATTTATTTACTTTATAGAGAGGGGAAGAGGGGGGAGAAAGAGAGGGAGAGAAACATCAATTGGTTGCCTCTCCCATGTGCCCCAGCTGGGGACCCAACCTGCAACCCAGGCATGTGCCCTAACTGGGAATTGAACCAGCGACCTTTCGCTTTGTGGGATGATGCCCAACCAACTGAGCCACATCAGTCAGGGCAATAATGGATAATTTTTAAAACAAGTAGGTTAAGTAACAAAATGAATGTCATTAAAAATAAAATTAAGGAGTAGATTATCAGAATGAGATTTTAAGAAGGTATAAAGAAACTGAAAAAATATATATTCTAAAAATAGTTTTAAAATATGGAGGCTTAAGAGAATGAGAATACCACACACAGACTGGGAAGAAATACAGTATTTGCAAAAACACATATCTGATATAGGACTATTATCCAAAATACAGTGTGGGGCAAAAGGAGGTTTACAGTTGTTCACATGGAAAATAATACAATAATGAATAAATAATACAAAAATAAACTTTGTGTTTTGTGTACTTACAACTATAAACCTACTTTTTCCCCATCCTGTGTATGGCGTTCTGGAAAAGGCAAAACTATGGAGACAGTAAAAAGATCAAAGGTTGCCAGTGGTTAGGGAGCAGAGATAAATAGGATGAACACAAAGGATTTTTAGGGCAGTGAAACTATTCTGTATAATAGTATTATGGTGCATAAGTACCTTTAGACATTTGTCAAGACTCACACAACACAGGACACCAGAGAACCATCCCTAATGGGAACTATGAACTTTGGATGATAATACTGTATCAATGTAGGTTCATGGATTGTAACAAATGTACCACCTCGGTAGGGAATGTGGATTGTGAGGGAGGCTGTGTCTGTCTCCAGCAGGAGTATATGAGAACTCTATGTACTTTCTGCTTAATTTTACTGTGTGTCTAAAACTACTCTAAAAAATAAAATGTACTTAAAAGGAAAAAAAAACCCAAATTAGCTCTGAACCCTCCCCTAATATGGAAGCTAGAAAATTAAGAGTCAACATCTAAATAACAGAACTTTCAGAAGGTGAGGAAAAAAACAAGTAGAGATTAAGAAATACTTGAGAAATAATCAAGAATAATTTCCAAGAATTCAAATAATTTTATTTAAAAGTTAACAATGAGGTATTTTAAAAATAAGAACTTTGCTGATTTTGCTTGTCTTTTGCTTATTTTATGGTTTGGAATTGATTTTCTTTTAGATTAGAGAGTGGCACCATAATAACCTCAATGCCTGGTTAGAGGCAGAAAATTACAACTCTGATTTTCTCATTCATTGATCTAATAAATATTATCAACTGTTTTCTGAGAAGTACGTATGTGGGGGGGTTGCTTGTTTTTTTACTAACATCTGAACTCCCTTCCTACATTTCAAGAATCTGCCACTATGTGAACTCTGGATGGATGCTGGCTGGGCCTTAGAGTTAACCATGGAGCCAAAAAGACCAGATTCCCAGTTTAGGGACCAGGTACATAGGTTAGTCAATTAGATGCTTTCATACAGAATCTGAATCTAGAGCTAAAGTTGCAAAGACAAGTTAAAATTCATTCTTATGACAGTGACATACAGCACCCATGTCAGTGTTCCAACAATGGCATCCAGTGTCCTGCAGAGGAGCAATAGTATTTTAAACAGAAAAAGGATAGTTCTGTGGCCTAACTTTGGTTTTGGTCTACTACTGAGGGTGGCTGGTTGGTTTACTTCCTATTTGTTCTCAGAACTTGGTTCTCTACAGTCTTCCAAGTCATTTCTGTAAGCTGACTAATATCCTTCCAATAAATTCCTTTTCCAATGCATCCAAAATCCTGAAACAGTAACCCTACTGAACCCTACTGTGTGTCAAGCGCTATACTAGGAACTGGAAACACAATGACAAAGAAGATATGGCCCTCCCTTACAGGAGTGAAATGGAGAATGCAGATAAGTAAACAAGCAGTTACAATAAATGGTAAGTATATAATGTGAGTGGTCGTAGGAAGCACAAGGAGGACACAGAGTTTAGGCTTGAGGAGTCAGAAAAGAAAAAGATATTACCTAAATCCTGAAATATGAGTAGAATAAATGGAGGAGAGATGGAAGGGCACTCCAAACAAAAGGACCAAGTAAAAGGCTTATATATAACCTTTTCCCTTCTATGTCAATTACCTCCATCCTACACAGAATATCAAAAGCATAGTTGAAGGACAAAAGTGACAAAAAGCAGACTGACAGGTTTGTAGAAGGGGATGGGAAACAGTCACAATTTGTGACCTGAGTAACAAGGTGGTATTTTTGAGCTTGCTATATGAAAACGAACCCCATGTGTGAAACATACACACCCACCACCATCACCGCTGAGGCCGCAAAGCTGGCTACAACTGCTACCTTTTCCTCTCCCCTCACCTACCTCGGTCACTTCTCAGAACAGTCAACTCTGGAGCTCTGGGTTTTGGGGAGTTTTTTCATTTGGTTGGTTGGTTATTTGTCATGGGGGTGTTGTAGGAATCATGAATGAGTGGATAAAGAAATTGAAAAGGGCGTTAACTGATCAGAGTAGTGAATTCTGACAATGGCTTACACTAGTTTTCCTTAAAGATGGGTACCATTTTATAGGAGAAAAATAACTGATTTAAAATAATATTTTACAAAATTGTGTGTATGTATGTTCTTTCCTCTATAATTATAAAATTTCAGTATTGACATAGCTCATTTCTAGAAATTTATGTGTTAAAATTACATTAGGCTTACACAATGTACTGTTTTCATTGTTTTATAAAAACTTGGATCTTCCAGCAAAACTTGTAAGTTCCAGCATTTTCCATCACCCACTCATGAAGGTCTATGCTTGAACTGGAAAAATCACCATAAAAGTAAACCAACAATCAACCAACCAACCAACCAACCACTATTTGAAAAATTTCATAAAGGAGATTGAAAGGAAATGATTGGTGACAGCTCATTCTCAAAAAGTAACAACGTTAGAAACAAAATTAGTTGAGCAGTCTAAAATCCAAACCCCTCCTTCGAAAAAAAGTAGTGTTTACTATAATGTGAAGGACAGATACAAAAAAATAAGTTTTCATTTCAGTTTCATTAAATTGAATGGTGGAAAAATTTACTTCAGTCATATCAAACTCTGCAACACCTTTGCAAATTGTTCTGGGAGAATGCCCCCGTGGAACATTTGAGACCTGCTCTTTGAAGCCTTCACTAACCACTTTCCCCAGAATAGACTGTCATTCTTGTGTCTCACGCTTCAACAGTATCCTATACATATTTGTATTATGATTATCACACTAATACTGTACTCATTTCTTTGAACGTCTACTCTTTGAAGCTAGATTAGGAATTCTTTGAGACTAGGTGATGTTACATTTCTAGCTCTGTCAATATTTGTTTTAGCACAGTACCTAGCAGGGTAAATGCTAGCAGTCAGTAAATGCTTCCTGAATAGAGAATGACATGATGTATTGATAGTGATATTAACATAAGTTCATAAACTAGCATGACTCAAACTTCAAATTCTGTATGTAGAAGCTTAAAAATCAGCTCCACTGGTTTTTATTTGAAAAGGGGAGACATTTTTACAACTTTCACAATAATCACCTATGGATTGGGGGTAAATTAAGTTCTTTACTATATAAAAGCCAATGAGTGTTTTCTTTTCAAAAAAATGATAATTTTATTTCATATTATTTAGTATACCTTTGTAATAACCACCTTTTAGGATATTTATTTGGTTATATGCCTCTCCCTCTGAGAGTTAGTTGTATGCCCTGCATCTAGTCTTCTACCATAAAAATGGAGCTGGAAATGTTCTATGAGACCTTAGTTCCATCAGCCACAGGTGACAGAACCAGACAGACACTTGCCTCAAATTGCATTTTCTCCCAAGGGTTTAAATGGGATCACAGAACCGTGAGTGGATGTATGAATTTAAGAGTTAGAGACTTGTTCAGCTTGCACAGTGGTGAAAGACAACATGCAGAGAGAGGAAGATGCCGTGGGCAAATGGGGAGAAGCAGAGAGACCATGCTGCCCCAGGGTGGTGAAAAAATAGCTGCCTGAGTTACTGATGAGTTTCCAGTTCCTGGTCCCCCTCCCCTTCCATGAAGCCTGGCTGTGCTTCTGTCTTTAGGTACTGTGAAAGCCCCAGAATCCTTGCCACGAACATTAATTCCCTTTTTTGGAGTTAATTTCAATGTGGTTTTTAGTACTTACAAACCAAAGAAATTTGATTTTAAAAACCTCAAAAATGAAAAGGTCATGTAGGAATAACAAAATGTCTGTTAACCAAAGGAGGGGGGGAAAAGCCTTGTTTAAAAAAATGGCTGTTACGTTGGTATCTTCAGGCATTCCTCAGCATAAGAAAATGAAAAATACTCACCACCCATAACAGGTTCAAACAACATCCTATAAATCCAACTTCAGCATATTGTGAGTCACTATGAATAAAATTCTATTTCAAAGCTCAGAAACAAATGAGAGATTAAGGGATAGGGAATCTCTTAGAGCTTTTTAGAACAAATTATTTTTTTACGGTTGCTGTAGATATTTCATCTTTATTGTTAACATTATTACAGATGTTCCCCGTTTCCCTCTCCTTTGGCCCCCCTCCACCTAGAACAAATTATTTTTTAAAGAAAAATAATATTACTACAATATTGACCAAGAAGGGGTTGGAGATATGTTTTTATCTGGTAATAACAGCCAGTCCTAACAAGTGAGCCTAAATATCAACGCAGTTTACCCCATCCATCTACATCATTTCTCTTAAAGACATGGCACTTCAGAGTCCTCAACCAAAATACTCAGCAGCAGGAAAGTGACCTCTGGGAGTAAAACAGTGGCCAATAGAATAGTCATTACATGGCATTAGCTTACAAGACTGATATTTTAGGCTTTCTATTTTACTTTGATAATTTGTAAGAAGTTTCCTTTTTCAACTCAAACTATAAACACTGCTTCTTTAGTAAGTTTTCAAATGACCAGTGAAGAAGAATGAATACCAGTAACTTGTACAGTTCCTTCATTCAAAACAAGGCAAACTTATGTTTATAAGAAAAACTGACTAGTTTGTTTCACATAATCAAAATTTAGGAAGACCAGGAAAATCTAGAAATGTAACAGCAAGTTCAGAGATAAAAAAAAAACAAAAAGAAAACAAAAAGTATTATCAAATTCTGGTATTTGAAAAAAGGGGGCAGACATTAAATTTAGAGTAAAAGGAAAGCTTTATGAAAAATTAAACAGTGATTGCCATAAAATTTTTTGTTTTCATTTTAGATAGCGAGGAAGGAGAGACAAAAACATTGATATGAGAGAGAAACATCAATCAGATTTGATCACTCCTCCCACCTTAAGCCCCCCAACCAGGGATTGAACCCACAATCTAAGCATGTGCCTGACCAGGAATCAAACCCACAAACTTTTGATGTACAAGAGGACACTCCAACCAACTGAGTTACTCAGCCAGGGCCATAAAAAAGATTTTAAGTAAACAAGTCTCAATTGTTTATAATAATGAAAGAAGGTAGAGGCACTGATAATTTTTAATGACTTATATTGCCCCTAGAATGTTTACAGAAATTACATTTGATTATGAGTTTCCAATGTTCTGAGAATTTTATTTATTTATTCATTTTTACTTTTTATAATTATTTTCATTTATTTGTCAATTACAGCTGACATTTGTATTATTTTATACTAGTTTTAGGTATACAGCATGGTGGTTAGGCATTTATATAATTTACCAAGTAATCCCCCCAATAAATCTAGTACCCATCTGGCACCAAACACATTTATTACAATATTAATGACTACATCCCCTATGCTGTACTTTAAACACCCTGTGGCTGTTTGGTAACTATCAGTCTGTACTTCTCAATACCTTCACCTTTTTCACCCATTCCCCCAAACCCCCCTTCTGAGAATTTATTTTAAACCAAAGTGAAGGGGTACTGTGCAGACTTGGCTCAGACAGTAGTTGGAAAGTTTTCCAATTTCCCCCATTCTGCCCCCTTGTTCCATCTTTCTCTACAACATGCTTTAGTTTATCTCCCAAATGAATAAAAAGTACAATCTTCACAGACCTATCACACACTTTAATACAAAATAGGAAAGGCTGGCTAAATGCTATAGTACAAGCTATGTGAAGATTAAGAAAAAATAAGAGGCATTCCTAGAGTTTAAATGGTAGTGTTAATAAGAAAATTGGGCTGAAATTTAAATAACTAATTAAGTAAGAAATGCTAATCATCATTAATGCCAATTTCAAATCTGTGACAGAACACCAAATGCTGGAGTTACTACAGAGAAAGGTGAGTGGTCAACTTGCTAGGGCAGTCTCAAGGCTGGGAATGGCCCTGGCTGGTGTGGCTTAGTTGGTTGGAACGTCGTCCCATACACCAAACCGCGGGGGGCACATGCCTAGGGTTTGGGTTCAATCCCCAGCTGGGGTGTGTATGGGAGGCAAACGATGTTTCTCTCTCACATCGATGTCTCCCTCTCTTTCTCTCAAGTTAGTAAACATATTTTTAAATTTTGTTCAAAGACCTAGGAATGTATCTTTCATTTTAAAACCCTGAGCTAGTTGGTTTGTTCATTCATTCATTCATTCATTCATTTTAGACTAGTAGGTAGGGGACACAGATACATAAATTAAACTATTCTAAGGGCAATAATAACTATAACAGGTTATTTATTGAACTTTACTAAGTGTCAGTCACTGTTCTAAGTACTTTACTTGCATTAGCAAATTTAAGCTTCATAACAATCTTATGAAGACATAATAACAAAACCAGATTTCAATCCCAGAGAGTATGGTGAGAACTAGGTTTCTCACTTTTAGAGGGAGGGGTAAGGCTAAAAGGAAACATGTGGTACTGAAATAGAGTCAAATATATCAGTATGAACTCACGTTTAGCTTCATATAAAGATGGATAGACAGAAAAATAGTTATATGTTTGAATATATGGGTTAGTATTTATTTCCTAAATCTGTACACTGAGAGGGCCTAGAATCAATGACACCCCAGCTGCAATCCTGCTGTGACCAGATCTTGGTTTCTAGCATCATTCTCTAATAAAACTAACCAGGGATCCTTGAAGAAATGGTTGTAGGGCTGAGCTAGGGAATATACAAGATGAGCCTGGAGCATCTCATAATGTCAAAAAGTAAGGAAGTGCTCAGAAAGCAAAACAATGCGGTATGTCCTGTTGCTCACAGGAGCCAGTATGAAAGATGCGAAACAATTCCAACGACAAAATATTGGATAAGTAAAGTAGTATAGAATTATAACCCAAAGTTATAAAATCAATATCTGTGAGTCCACACTGATATTAACAAAGTATCTAATAACTGAGAAGAGAAAAATCTCCCTTACAGAAATTCCTAATAATTTTGTAGATAACCCCCCCTTAAGCGGTTAAAATTTGACTCCCCAATTAGTGATTGAATGGTCTGCACTTAGTGATTTCTTTCCAAAAAGCAGAATATGGGAAAACTTTACAGTAGAGAAAGCTGGCAAGCACTACCTCAGGTGATAGAGGTTAAAATATCAGTGACAAATCATATTGATAATATGTACCCTTGATGTAATATAGTAAGAATGGTGTTTTACATCAGCGGTCATCCTCCCCCAAACCAATAACCCCAGTCTAACTCTGAAAAAATATCAGCCCTGGCTGATGTGGCTCAGTTGGTTGGGTGTCATTACGCAAAACAAAAGGTCGACAGTTTGACTCCCGGTCACGGCACATGCCTGGGTTACAGGTTTGGTCCCCAGTCAGGGTGCAGACAAGAGGCAACTGATCAATGTTTCTCTTTCACATCAGTGTTTCTCTCCCTCTCTTTTTCCCTCCCTTACCATCTCTGTAAAAACAAATAAATGAAATCTTTTAGGAGGGAAGGAAGGGAGGGAGGAAAGAGAAAAACACAAATTGGGGACATTCTACAAAATATCTGACCTATACTCCTCAAAACTGTCACGGTAATCAAAATAAGGAAAACCTGGGAAGCTGTCATATCTCAGAGGAGCCAAAGGGAACATGACAGCTAAATGTACTGTGATATTCTGGATGGGATCTTGGAACCCAAAACAGACATTAAGTAAAAACTAATAAAATCCAAATAAAGTATGGACTTCATTTAATAGCAATGTTCTGATGTTGGTTTCTTGGTTGTGACAAATGTAACATAGAAATGTCAGATACCACCCTGGCTGGTGTGGCTCAGTGGATTGAGTGCTGACCTGAGAGCCCAGAGGTCACTGTGTTCAATTCTTCATCAGGGCACATGCCTGGGTTGCAGGCCAGGTCCCAGGTTGGGGACGTGCGAGAGGCAACTGGCTGATGTATCTCTCTCTCTCTTACCTTGCTGTTTCTCTCCCTCTCTTTCTCCCTTCCTTCCCCTCTCTCTAAAAGCAAATAAATAAAATCTTTTAAAAAACCCAACCCAGATATTAACAGTAGGGGAAAGTGGATGCAGGGTATATGGTAACTTGCTGCAACTTTTCTATAAATTAAAACTATTCTAAAGTTAAGTTTATAATAATAATAATAATAATAATAATAATAATAATAATAATGTTGTTGCCTTAACCAGACTGATTTTTAGTCTTTTAAGTCATGTATAGTGGGTTGGACCAAAGTAGAAATACAGTTAGTACTGTGCAAAACAATCTCAAAATTGATGAACAGTGTATAATATTTTACATGTAAGTACACATTTCATTGGTATACATTTTTATTCCTTAGTTGATAAGCACTTTAGGAGTAAAAAAATTCTCCTCTAGCAGGAGGCCACTCAAATTTTGGACTAAAACAAAATTGTGGTACTAATTACATTAATAAAAATTCCACCTGGTTTTTGAGCCCACAAAATTTAAATAGTTTTAGGTGAAATATATTTACAGTATATTGCTGAAACATTTCCTCATAATTTCAGAAGGAGAGAAGTGTAACTATACATACTCTCAGAAAGTACATTGGATAATTCACTAATAACAATATACTACGGGGGAAAATTCACAATAACTTGGGTCCATAATGGTTGGTCATTGTTCAAGAGATTTGGAAACTTCAAAAAACAAATAAAAACAAACTTCACTAACATTTGTAACTATCTTGAATGTACTTAAAAACAAACAAAAAACCTCTTGTAACACAGTAAAATGTCTGACCTCTCTAACTCCATCATGTTCAAGCCAGCTTTGTTCCCATAGCCATCGGGTTAATAGCTTCTTGCATGAAGACATGCTAATCATTAGACGAATTTTACAAAAACAGCCCCTTACCAGAAAGTGCCTCTTCCTAGGAGAAAAGGGAAGTGTGTATTGTTTATCAAAGATTAGCAGGAACCTCATGACCAGATGCACATCAACTAGGATCAACAGACTAAGCACAATTTCCTCAGACCCCGGTGGTAGTCCAAGGTAGTCAATCACCTCTAGCCCCTCCCACTTCCCCCTTCCCTCAATGTAAAAGCCTGAACTCTGTACTTTCTTAACACGGATTCGAGGTACCTCTAAGTCTTCCATTCTCTCAATTGGCACCTTCTTGATCAATAACCTTTCCTTATTCCAAACCCTCATATTTTGAGTTTTGGCCTTTCAAAGCGTGGGCACACAGATTTCTTACAAATCATAAGAAAAAGACGGCCCAATAAAAATGTATCAAGCAAAAGTACAGTGAAATCACTGAAGAGATAACAAAAAATGCCCATACATAACAGAAGATGAAGGGAAATAAAACAAAAATAAAATGTCATTTCATACCAATCAGGCTGGAAAAAATCAGAGTCTGACAACACTAACTGCTGGTAAGGATAGGGAAAAACAGACCTTGTTTGTCAATATCCTATAAATATCTTGTAAAGGAAAAAAATACTTATATCCTAAGATGCAGAAATTTAACAATAGGTATATGACCTGGAGAAATTCTGGCATGTTGCTTCAGGAGAAAAAAGGATGTTCATAAGCCACTGTTTATAACAGATAAGAAATAAAAACAATCTAAATGCCCATCAACAGAGGAAATAAAAAATTGCAGTATAGTCATTGAATGGAATATTACACACCAGTCAAAACGAATGAACTAGACCTATATGGCCGAAAAGATGGGGGGGGAGTAAAATTTAAAAAGCAAGTTTCAAAATATGTATACCATGACACAATCATATTAATAGCTACTTAAATTTACCAGTACACCTTTTTAAAGTTCCTGGCACAGTTTTAAACTCATTTACTTTTTACAACAACCTTTTGAGATAGACACTTCCATTATCCCTATTTAACAGATGAAGACAAGGATACATGGAAAGATTTAAACACTTTCCTAAGGTCACAAAACTATTCAGCAACAGAATTAAGATTTAAACCAAGGAAGTATGGCTCCAAAGTCTACACTCTTCGAAAGCATCCAACGATGCCATGTACTGTTCATATACCTAGGTTTCAAGTATATATTTCTATGACACCTACATAAAAATAAATTTAAGAAATTTCCAGTCTCCATACTTGAGCTATTATTTGGAAACAAAAACAGCTAACCTGTGAGTTTATGTATGCATATACATAACATACATACTAACATAACTAACATACATATGGAAAATGTATTTTTACATGGATCTAAAAAGATACTAAAAGTATATCAGAAGCACTATCTCTTACACATTTTGATGACAATATTCTCAGTGAAAATAGCACTAGCAAGAAAACTCCCTTGATAATATTTTTACCTCGTTTTTCTTGATAACTTGTCTCTTTGTTCTTTCTACTTGTTTGCTTTTTAAAAAGAGGAAGAAGGTACCAAGAAACTGTCAAACACTTTACAAATAACAACAATATCCACAGATAAACACATATGCAGCCTTTGTGAATATAAGATGCCCCAACATATAAGCATGTAATGTCCCAAATTGTACTTACAAATTGGTTGTCGGGAACTCAGAGCATATTTTCCCATAAAGAAAGTGAAAAGGGGATATATGAACCAGGAGAAAGATACCGCCTAAAGTGCCAGGCCACGAGCAGCGAAACAGGAAGAGCAGAGGACATAATATGGCCTTATAGCCCAAAGAAAAAAAGTGTTCTCAACCGCAATTTGAGGACAGAAATAATGTCTCATTCACCTTTGTATCCTCAGTGACTGGCAAAGTGCAGCTGACCCTTAAACAACAACAGGTGTGAACTGAACAGGGCCATTTATACACAGATTTTTTTTCAATACACACTGTAAATGTATTTTCTCTGCCTTATGACTGGCTTAATAACATTCTTTTCTTACTATATTGTAAGAATACAGTATGTCATACATATAACATACAAAATATGTATTAATTGACTATGATATTGGTAAGGCTTCCAGTCAACAGTGGGCTATTAGTAGTTGGGTTTTGAGAATCAAAAGATATATGGGGATTTTTGATTACGCAGGGGATCTGCGTCCCTAACCCTCATGTTGTTCAGAGTCAACTGTACCTGGCACTTTATAAACATTCAAAAACTGCTGCTACTGAGTGATGAAGCAATGAGAAAAAGACTCAGTCACGCGGTCCACCAATAGGTGGCACTGTCAACACAGAACAGTTTGGGTATAAGACCCAAACAGAAAAGAGGCTGGAATGTAACAATGTGCATTGATTAACACCAGCATCCACATACTTAAAACTACTACCAGGCTGGTGCTATTAACTAGGAGAATGTCTTCACCTAAATTACTAGCCGTTTCCATTATTGTATATTGCATAAACACCAGACTTTGAGTTATTTTTGCTAAAATGAATCATAAGATAATTTCTGTACTGGAGCAGTCGTCAGGTGGGAGTTCTAGGATTTTCTCCAGTGACCCTAAAAAGTATGTTAATGCCACTTTTGTGGTTATTAGGATAATATTTAAGAGACAGAACATAGACAATAATAAACACTACAATAAAAATTACCTATAATCCTATCATCGAGAGATAATCTTTTAATCTTTTATGTATTTCCTGCCATTCATTTTGTTACACATGTGGTATGTCATAAATAATAACACAGTATATATTTCCTTATATTCTGATTTTTCTCTTAACATCCTGGACTTTCTCATGTCAGTAAATATTTTTAATATATGACTTTTAATCACTGCATCCATCACATGGATTATCATTAATTTCACTATCCCTCTATTATATGGCATTTTGACTATAAAAGATTTCACTATTATAGTAACACACTATATAAATTAACCCTTCCCTATGTATAAAGTTCTACACTGCTATTTTAGGGTTCAAAGTGCTAACTATGATATACAGTAATCAAGTATGGCGTGCTTGACTTTTCTTTAACCCACAAATTCTACTAAGCAATAATCGAGGGCATTAAAAAAACAAACAAAGCAGCATAGAAAGGAGGAAATTTTTGTCAACTTTTCTTCAGTCATTCTCTTCTTCCACATCTGGTAGGAAAGAAGAAAGTCCCACAAAGTCTCTGACATCAGAGAGGAAAAGAAAAACAAGTCAATTTTCCTGCTTAAAGCCACTTCTGTTTTCCACTTAGAATAATAAACCATCAATCTAAATAGGAATAGCACAGATTGGTAATATGACAAAATCTCTCTCTCTGTATCAGTGCTTAAATCCAGGCTTTCACAGTAAGTAGATTGCTTAGAAAAAAAATTGCAAACAAAAAAGATAATGTAACTAATGTCATTTAATAAGAAGATAATTTTTCTTTTACAATTCTGCTATGATTTTTGTTATTGTTTGAATAAATTAATAAGTAAACTCGATCTCTTCCTTCTTATAGCCTCCTAATTATTCCAAATATTAAAATTGTCATAAATGGGCCAACAGCTCCAGAAGATTAAGAATCAATCACTATTTAAGCCAGTGGTAATTCATGCAGAAAAGTTCAGAACAAATCAGCATCAGCTTCCTGGCACTCTCGCACAAACAGAAAATTTATATCGCTTCACCAATTTTCAAAAGTGTGAATTTGTGTACATAAATTCAAATTTCAGGCCACCCAGTAGTGGGCTTGTGTCAAGATCTGTTAACTCCGCTAACAAGTACATTCTTACAAAATTCCACAATGAGGTAGGTCTGTTTAATCATTCAGAAAAAGAAAATTATGTAACATAGTATATATAATGATGATGATGATGGTGATGATGAGGATATATGCTATTCTGAATTCCTACCGAGAGCTGTCATTTAGAGGAAAATTGTGAAAATGATGTAAAAGTTGCCCAAACAGTTTAATTCTGGCCAAAATAAAACAAAGTTCTTATAAAAGAAGCCAAATACAATCTTTCGTTTCATTTTAAGTTCAGTGTTCAAATGGCTTAGAAATTCTGTATACGTAAGTTTCAAAAACTGAATCCCAGAACTATCTACTCTAAACATAAACTGAATAATTTGCCCGAGAGTCCTTATTTATTACCTAATCTGAGGTCTCCCGAGACTAATTTTTACAATAACCTCAACTGTACTACAATAGATTAGCGTAACCTGGGCTACGCTGTTTACAGGTGTCTCCGCCTCTTTCCACCAAGACTAGAGCAATCAGAAAATAGAAAGAGACTATAAACACCAATTAACAGCTTGTAATCTTGCAAAATTGCTTTTTTTACATTTGCGCTACTATTTTCGTTAATGCAGAATACATTTTCAAGAATAATGGATTCACAGAGTAACACAATTTCTGCCCTCACGGATCTCTAGATGGCTGACACGCGTTTTCTCCCTAAATAAATACAAGCCTGTTGACTGATAGCCTTTCCTGCCGTTGCAAACAAGAAATAACTGTCCTGTAAAACAAAAACCCTTCTCTACGGCTCCAGGCGTAACCATACATTTGCATTAAAAGCACACTGAGACAATAACAAAAATCTTCCCGCATATCCGTCACTTAAAAGCACGATAATGGAAAGCCGTCGCTGCGACCCAGTTTTAGGTTTTTCTTTCTTTCTCCTACCCCCAGAACGCGATAAACTTCAAAGGGAATGGTGGCCACCAGAAATCGTCCCCCCCCCCCAAAAAAAAAAGAAGCCTGGAAGGTGGGAAACTGGCCAACTTGGACGCTGACCCAGCTCCCGCTGGCCGGGGTAGACCAGGCAGACCCCCGGGGCGTGGGGGGGGGGGGGCGGGCCTCTAGGTCCTCGCCAGGCTCCCGCTGCCGCGGGTTTAAAATCCCGAGCAGGTGGGATTCCGGGAGGCCACCTCCGTCTTACGTAACGGGCTTGTCAAAATCCCAGCTGCAGGACCTCCTCTCTCGCCGCCCCCGTCCCCACCCCCACCTCCCAACAACAGGAGCCCCAGGCCAGCCCGGAATAGAAACACTGGAGACCCCACGCGTCCGAGGTACGGGCGCGGGTGCTGCTCTCCGCATCGCAGCGCCGTCCTCACCGGCCGAGCCTGCGGAACCCAGCCGGTCTCCGAGAAGCCCCCGGGGGCAGATCGCGGCCGTCCGCGCCACCTCTCCGAGCCCGGCCGGCCCCGCTCCCGCACCCACGGCTGTCACTGCTCTGGGCCGTGACAGCTACATGTGTCACCGCTGTCTGCGTTGCCGCCCCCGCACTCACCTCAAGGCTGGCTCCGTCTCGAGCAGCGGGTCGAGCCTGGAGAGCGGTGCCCGGTTCCCACACGAGGGGTGGCGGGACACGAGGGGCTGAATGCAGCGGCGCTCCGAGTCTGCTTAGCTCATCCCCAGCCCAGCGCTCCGCCCTGCGCGGCACCCCCGCCCGCCCGCCCAGGCCCGCCGGCTCAGTCAGCGGGGACTCCCCCTCCCCTCGCGGCCGCTGCTGCCTCCGCCTCCTCTGGTTCCAGCCTCCGAAGCCGCCGCGGCCGGCGCCATCTTGGCAGTGACGGCAGGGCCT